>NW_026596034.1:29855476-29894928 GCF_907164565.1 Psammomys obesus | reverse complement strand
ACACACACACACACACACACACACACACACACACACACACACACACAGAATCCCTTTCTTCACATGCTTCAGTGGGATCATTCCCATCCTTCATAGATCCTTCCTAGGTTTGCCACTTATCTGCCCTGATTATGCCTCATTAGTTCTCCTACCATAGCTCATTTGCTTTGCTGTTGTTTTCTCAAAAGTAAACAGCTTGTTCCCATCTCATGACTGCACTAGCTGTTTTTTCTTCCTCGGGCTCTGCTTAAGACTGCTTCTCTGTTTCCTGCTGTCTTTGAGTCCGTTTCCCAATCCTCTCCCCTTAAGATGTTGTACTTTTCTTCTGAGAACTTGTCATTATCAAGGACTATTTGATAATGTCTTTGCTTATTATTTTATTCCCATACAAAGTTCAGTTCTGGGTGGGCAGAATCTGCCACTTCCTCCAAATCCTAAATAGCAAGTAGGCACACGTAGGTGTTTAATAAATATTTGACTGAATGAACGGCATTCTGGTTCCCTTGATTCTCCCAACAGCCCTGCCAGGTAAATACAGTTCTTGGAAGATGTGGCTTTGATTTTAGTTTGTCACATGCCAGATGGAAGAGTCTTAGGCAGGTGATGTAAGCATCCCAACCAGCAATTTCTCCACTGAGAATGGGAGCTCAGATAAACTGCAAGGAACTCTATGTCCCAAGGAGAGAGCAAAGATACTTTACGATGAGGTGGGCAAAGCGTCAGGTCACATATGTTCCTTCTCTTGGCCATGTTCCATCTCATGGAGGCTGAAGCTGGAGACCCTGGTACTTACGTCTAGTTTTTGTCTTCTTCCTGGAGACTCAAGAGGACTACAATTCTGAACTGTCTAAGTTAGATGGGGCCATGTGGCAGTTTTTATCCAGTGAGATTTGTGGGGGAGAATGTTTCCTAAGTTCTTGAAACCCTCTGTTAGGGTCTAGCTCTAACACACTTGAGTGCTAGTATTCATTCTCCTATGAGCTAACACAGCACTTCTGACAAACAACAAAACTCCTTGTTTTTCTCCTTGTACTTCTGTGAATTTGTGGAGGCAAGCGCAAATGCAGGCAGGCAGAGCAGAGAAGGGGTAGCAGGGCATGCTGGGGCCAGCAATAATGACAAGCAGTTGCATCTCAAGGATGGTTTCCTCAGTAGGAGGTGGCCTCCGACACTGCATCTATTGTAGGTTTCAAATGGTGGAGGATGAGATAGGACCAAGAAAAGAGTCTTCACAGTCAAAATTCTGAAAACACCATGGCCGATATCAATATAAAGTTCCGCTGGTGAGAAACTCGTGTGGCACTATTCCTAGTGCTTCTTAAATTTACTAGATTTTCAGCTTGTAGAATACGTTTCCTGAGAGCCTTCCCACTTTACAGCAAAACAATGACAACCCAAATGTCCCATTACCTTTGTCTGCTGAGCCACTTTACCAGCCAGAGATGCAGCTTTTTGACATGATAGCAGAAGTTTTAAGCACACACACACACATACACACATACACACACACATAATTTGGGGTTTCTACTCATAATATATGAACTTTAATATCTTACCACTAAACCTACCATATATCAGCCTTCACTAGTCTCACTGCATTTTAGCTGTGTGACTTTTTTTTCCATATCCCATAGCAGTCTGTAAGTTTCCACTACAGGACCAGGCACCATCATTTACTAGGATCTCACTCTCCAACAGTCTATATTCATACAAATAAATTAGTTTTTCTATAAGGTCACTTTTAAAGATGGTTGATGAAAAATTCTTTCTTGCATCTGATTTCTTTACAAAGCTAGTTTATTCTTCATATAACTTGTCATTTTTCATACACCAGCAAATGTAGCATTTAACCCCCCAAACTTTTCTTTTCCATTTTCTGAAGTATCTTTTAATGTCTCACACCTCTTACTTTTCCATAAAATACATCTTGGAAAATTTGATGTAAAAGTTAACTCCCTATAGTCTTGAGAGCAAGATCTTGGTTTTATGTAATTTTTTTCTCTGTGGGTCTTGAGTTTTCTCTGTTAAGTGCTGTTGAAGTACTGAAATCCTAGAATGCCTCTCTTCCAACAGGCCATCCTGTGCATACTAATATCATTTTATGTAAGGCTAAGCTGCCCTCCTAATCCCTTTTCTCATGAAAGAATGACTTTAGGAGTCGATGACTAGGAGATGCATTCTAACAAAAGAATGTGTCTACTGGCCTCTGGAATAGAATAGCTTAGATTCAAATTCGGGCTCTCTCATTGCTTGGCTGTGTCCCCTGAGTAGCTGCTGTTTGGTCTCTCCCATAAAATAGTGACAACAGTGTTATCTAAGTCTAAAGAACTGGGTTTTGAATACAAGTGAATTTAAGAGCCTTAGTTTGGTGTCACACACATCATTAGTGTGCAATAAATTATATTGACTACTGTGTGTAAGTCAGAGAGAAAATAGAATTTTTTGACCAGCCTACTTGCTCTTTCTAGAAAGGCAAACCCCTTGGGAAGGAAAGAGAAAGAGACTTCACCCCTGCACGTTCCACTGGACAAGGGAGAGAGAAAGAGAAGGAAACTATAAACATCACAGGGAAATGTATGGTTTGCCGAGGCTTTTGTTGGGCGCCAGAAACATACTCCTGAGGCAGGAGTGCTGAGCCCACCTCCAAGGTTGGATTAGGGCTGGGACTGCGTTGCTGAGTTGTGATTCAGCAAGGGGTCATCTTCATGATGCCTCCCCGAGAACTGCTCCCACTGCAGCACGGTAGAGAGCCACCCCAGGACAAGGCCAGACAAAACTCTTGTTGCCTCTCTTTACTGTGGGCAACAGTTGAGCACTGCCCCCAAAGAAAAACAGTGGCAGCAACAGCCAGGAATATGTAATGTTATGGGCTGGAGATAAAGCTTAGTGAAGAGCACTTGACTAGAATGCAAAAAGCCCTGAGTTAAATCCTCTGTCACACACACACACACACACACACGCACACACGCACACTGCTTGAGGTTGACCGATCATGACAGAGAACATGGACAGCATCAGCTAGCTGTGGAACACGGCGAATTGTTTTGAGAGTGATGACACCGTCTAGGGGCGGGTCCTGGGGTTCACTCCTGAGAAGGTAAGGAATTTGGGGCGAGGGTTGGGTTGATAGTTCATTACTTTAAGAAGAAATTGGGGGTGTAGTGTAGACTGGAGGCTCATTTGGAAATGAGGTCCCTTCCTGGAAAGAAAGGCCTGCAGGAAGGAAGCAGCGTGAGACAGGAGAATGGCTGACAGCGCAGTGGCAGAAACTCTGCTGACTTAAGATACCAGACATACCATCTACCAGCTGCTCTCCTCAGACCACCTGCTTCACCTCAAGGTGTTTCCTCCCCAATGAGACAGACATGCGATCCTTCCTCCCACCATCTTGTGAGTACAGAAGGTGGCTTCTATTTCCTTCTGCAAGGCATTGTTTTGTCACCACGAGTCCCCGTCCGATTCTGTGTCTGCTTCCCTCTCCATTTTGAAAGTGTCAGCAGCTTGAGAAATGTTGACGATTGGGGAAAATGAGGCTCTTCTCTCCTGCCTGGAATTTACTTTCATACCTGAAGTGCTGTCTGACACACACCTATGAACTGCTGGAGCCGAGAATGGCTTTGCGTGCTTTGTCTTTAAGCGCTGACTGCCGAAGGAGCTTCAGCATGCCTCCACTTTCCTCAGGGAACAACACTATTGCATGTGCTTAAAGCCATGCGTGCTGCTTTCTCCCATGTTCAAAGATGCCATGGATCTTTCTCCCACTAAAGATCCCTGCCTGGAAGAGAGTGTCTCATTGTTTAAAACACCAGTGAGCCAGGAGTCCAATAGCTGGAGAAGGAGGGGGGTTTCTGGAGACAAAGGAAGATGTCACATTCCATCCATCTTGAGGATTCAGTACACACAGAGGACATCTAGTGTCCCTTGGCATAAAAATGACAGCATTTCACTGCAGAGATCCAATAGGCTTCACTACCCATTTAACAGAACATTTCTTGCTATTCAGATTTTTCTCTGGAGCTATTAATATGACAGTCTACGGAATTTTTTTATAACTGATTTTGGTGAGTCACATGAAACAAATTGTTCAAGAGGGGTTTGCACTTAGATACTTTTTCTTTGATCATAATTATTTGTTTAAAGAGAAGCCCCTTTCCAGATCATACGCAGAGGGAGAGTATCTTCACACAGGCAGACTGTAAGAGAAGTGGGATATAGTTATATGTCTGGGCAGAAAACAAAACAAAACAAAATACTTATAACCTGAAGCATGGCTAAGGTCAAAGGCATGGATGAAGAAATGACAGTCACAAGAGTCATTGGGATTAAAGTGGGACTGGGGAGGGCTATGGCGTTGCTTTCAGTTTTTAATACAGAATTATTTTGAGACAGGGTCTCATCTAGCCAAGGTGGCTCCAAATTTGCTGATGTAGCCAAAGATTGCTTTGAAATTATAACCCCCTACTTAAGCTCCTCAAGTGATAGGATTACAGGCATGTGGCTTACGTTTTTCTCAGTTTTTAAAAGTGTGTGTTGTGTGTGTGTGTGTGTATGTAGGCCGTGTATGTGTAGGAGCCCATAGGAGCCAGAAAAGGGCAATGAATTCACTGAGGTGGAGTTACAGACCGCGGTGAGCTGCTCAACCCCAGGGCAGGGAACTAAACTTGGGTCCTATGGGAGAGCACAAGCATTCTTAAGACCTAAGCTATTGTTCCAGTCTGTTTCCCGAGTTTAAATTTTGAAATACTTTTTTAGAAAACCCGACCACAGCCATGCACCTAACCATTACATCTGTGAGTGTTGCTTGTCTGTCTTATGCCTTAACGATGGATCATCGACGTGGAAAAAATCAAATGAATGTGTAGTGTCGATCGTCAAAGGACCATATGCAGTATCCAGCCAATTTCATGGTTAAGATTTTTAAAGGCAAGAAGCCATGAGAAAGGAAGAAAAAGGTGCTACTAGCTGTTTTAAAGGTTTCCCAGAAGGCACCTTTCCGTGACTCAGCAACTGCTCTGCTGGTCTGAGATCTATTTCATTCTCTTTATCTCCTTCAGTCTCTCCTTTAGACTTCATGTCATCCTTAGGGTCAAGGAAAAAGTGAAATTGATTTTAGGAAGGGAAGCTGTAAACAAACAAACAAACAAACAAACAAACAAGCAAACAAACAAAAGAGGTTCTGGGTTAGTTTCTTTTTCTACTGAGTCCATTTGATTACACAAACTGGGACAAATACTAGATGCTGGAAACTTAATGGTTCCTTTTGCCAATTGACTCTGGGTTAGGAAAAGCCTCACTGAAGAATCCCCTAATCTTCCCAGTATTCCAGTGCCATCATGAAGTGTATCAGCCCAGTTTTATAAATACAGTTCAAAGAACTTGATCAAGATGAAGTAATAATAATTTGATAAAGGTGACTCAGGTTCATACCTGTCAGATCAAAATTCCAGAATGTTCTCAGACCATAAAAAAACAGCTGAGAAACAAGTGCTCAAACACATGAGCCTTGGGGACATTTCACATTCAAACCCTAAGAGAAGACATGCTTAGTTTTGATTAAAGAAGCAGAGACAATTTTACACACCACAGTTCCACTCTGGGAGATGGCCACATGATTGGGGAAAAAATTGACAGATCTGGAGGCAGAGCTGACTGTCAAAGGGCTTGAGGAGGTATTTATTGATACAAGACCTTAAGGAAAGAAAGACATTTCTCTGTAATAAATGAGAAAATGAATCAAAAGGTCTCAGAGGCTAGCCTAAGGGATAAGAAGAGCAAGAGAAAGGGACGGAGTTTTAGAGAAGTGATTGGCTATTTTAGTGTGCTGTCTCCTTGGTCTCTACATTCAAGATTAGAATGCTTGGGGCCAGGAGGACTCTTCTGGGGGCAGTGAAGTTGATGATATTGATCTTGGAGGGACAGGCACTAAACAGAGAGTCTAGCCACAGGAAGATAATAGATCCTAAGCCTCAGAAGTAGCAAATATTGAAAAATCGTTTCAGATTTTTATAGATTGTAGGAATGAGTGGAATCAAAGAGCTTCTTAGGGAAAGCAGGGCCCTAGAAGACCTCTGTCTTAGGTACACCCAGGAACAGTGAGGTCCAGAGAGGTGGAGTCAGCTGAGAAGAGCCGCACAGCCAGAAAAAAGCCAGCTTCTGGTGTGTTTGGTTCAAGAGCCATGTACACAGATTTCCTGCCTTTGCTTGGAGAAGGGAATGTGAGGGAGCCAGAAGGAATCCTGAGGGACATGTTCAGGCTCTGGAGAGGGCCAGGCTGAAACGAACGACCCCACCTCATTCTCGTGGAGGCTGCTAAAATCATATGCCTTGACTGAGGACAGTTCTTACGGGAACTGTTCTTCCATCCAGCAAAAGTAGTTAATAGCTGTGTATTCCAGTCTTCATGAAAACGGAGCAGAAGGGACTTGGGGCGGGCGGATGTTCTTGCTCATCTCCTTTATCTTGCAGAATGGGAAATTAAGTTCCAGAGGAGAAAGTCAGGTGTGTCCAGGCATGAAGAAGCCTTGTGATAAATGCCAAAAGGATTCTACAGATATAGGCAAAGTACCAAGCAAGCCTGACAATGGAGGCAGTTAAGTTGTTTAACCTTAGTCCAGCCAGGGACAGGGATTGCAGGAGCTTACTATAAGTCTTTAGTGGCTTCCTTTAATGGTGCTATGGACTCCTGCCTTGTTCCTAGTCCCAAGCCCCTATCAGTGGTGGTCAGAAAGCTCATAGCTACCCTGACTCCAGATCTAGAGAGTCCTGCATGAGAAAACCTATGAGTTGGAGAATCTTCCCAAAGCCCACCATTGTGGCCAGGAACTTTGGGCTTTGAAGGTCCTTCAGGGAGAGCCTAGTGGCTCCCAAGTTATAGTACATGCAGATATCAAGTGGGATTCTAAATGGATCCATGTTAGCTGAGGCCCTAGAGGCTGCATTCTTGTAAGGGTCCCCTTGAATGCTGGCTCAGACAGTTCTTAAAGCACTGTAGGGATAGGTATAGTGAAAAGCCCACACCTTGGGAAGCCAAGTCTGAGCCGAAGTTCCTCCATGGGGAAGAGACATCATTCCTCCATGTTTCACTTTTTAAATCTACCAATAGAAGAAGTTCTTAGTATGCAAATATAATGAGAAACTCTCAGAGGTACTGATGTATGACAAGCACCATCAACTTTAATGCAACGGCCTCCCCCCGAGCCCCTGTTTTCAAGGCTGCCCTTTTCCTTGTCCCCTGCATAAATGTGATCCTTGCTGTCACAGGCCATGTCTCCCCACCTCTTCCATTCCTAACTGTGACAAGCCACTAGCAGCTACCTGTCTTTTCATTATAAAGAATTAATCTCTTCTCTTTTGAAGGCCAAGGCAGGAAAAGAATGCTCTCCTGCAGCCCATAATAAGAAGCACATCCTACATTGGCTTAGGTGCCTTTGTCTGCTCAATTGAAACATGTCTAACTCCGCTGCTTCCCACTGGAACTGGCCTTGATAATTACTGTAATTGTGTGGCTCTGAGTGGCTCAGCAGGAGAGTAGTGCCTTTTAATTCCAGGATCTTGTAAGAGCCTTGTGGATTTTAAGCCTGCACACACACAAACACACACACGCATAGATATGTGCAGAGACAGACACACGCATACACATTTAGTGACACAGATACATGTAGACACACACACACACAAATGGGAGAGGAAGCCAACCTTAGTAATACAGTAATTGTTCTGATCTCAATTTGAGATGGTCCCCACAGGCTCATGTGTCAGGCATTTCTCTAGATGATGGAATTTTGGCAAATTATTGGATCCCCAGGGTTCAGGCCTGGTCAATAGTTTAATCCATGGATGTATTAATGATGGTGTAATTGGGAGGTCGTGGAAAGAGAAGATAGATGTTCAGTAGAGAAAGTAGGTCACTGGAAGTGTGCCCTGGAAAGACATGCTTTGTTCCTTGTCCCGGTTTTATACCTTGCTGTTTTCTGGCCACCAGGAAGCAAACAACTTTCTCTGTTATATATTGTTGCTGCCTGATGTTCCGCCTTGCCCACGGGTCTAAATGCAATGGAGCTGCTGTCTGCGGACGGAAACCTGTGCACCCATGAGCTAAGTTACATCCATCCTTCCATCAGCTGACCTCCTCGGTTCCTGAACACAGTTACACAGACAGGACTGATACAGCATTCCACAGATTTATTTGGGACTCCCTTGACAGCAGCAACTTCTTGCAGTAGGTTAATCTGAAGTAAAAGTGTTTTTTTTTTTTTCTGAAGAGTACAGAATTCTCTGATTGTTACTTATTCAAGTGGGTTTGAGGTGACTAAGAGAAATGCAAATACCTGAACATCTCAGAAGTAGCAGTCAAAGTAGGACAAGTAAACTCTTCCTAAAGACATGAAATTCAAGGGAAAGAAGAGCAGATGAAAGAAACAGCCATGTGTGTTCATGTTGGCTCTTCTCATTTCTGGCTCTCTCAGGAAGGCGGAAGTAGCCTAGTCAGCTGATGTATCAACTTGACATAGGCCAGAGTCACCTGTGAAGGGAATCTCCACTAAGGAATTGCCCAGATCAGATTGGCCTATGGTCATGTCGGTGAGGGATTGTCTTTACTGATTGATGTTGGAGGGCCCAGCTCACAGTGGGTGGTAAATTCCCTGGACAGATGGTCCTGGGCTGCATAAGAAAACTAGCTAAGTGACTGAGCCAGCAAGCAGTATTCCTCTATGGTTCCTGTTGTACCTCTGAGGTCAGAGGTAATGCCTGCCTCTAACTTCCTGTTTTAGTTCCTGCCTCAATGGTAGATTGCAACCTGTAAAGTCAAACAATCCCCTTTACCCTCTAAGTCGCATTTGGTTATGGTCCTCGCCATTTGGTCACAGTTTAGTCAACGGAACGCAGCTAGAACAGGAAGCATAACTCATTACAGGATTCGAGGTCTTCAGAGGAAGGGGGCAAACCAGTCCCTTTGGAGAAAGAGTTCTGTTTCCTGCTGTGTGTGTTTCCTTCATGAGTCCTTGAAGATACTATTTACAGACTTCGCTGTGAGAGACTCAGATTCTGTAGCAGCATTCCTTGTTGCAGGACAGAGCATCACCAACACCCTACTCACTAAAAGCATCGCCGTGGTCCATTGGAGCCGTGTCTTGATTCACTGCATTCACAGGCTCTGACTAGCTCCAGCTAGGTAAGAGTGGAAAGCTGACTTGTGTCCTTGCTAAGTCTGGGGACACATACCATCAGTGACAGCCCTTCCTACCCCTCAGAATAGATTGGGCCAGGACAATCTTCGTAATACAGATTTCAGGTGACCGCTTTCCTAACCAAAAATGGCAGGAGACGAAACACGGCTGGTTCTGATCCCGAGCAGTGGGGAACTGAGCTAATTTTGGATTCGCTGTAAGCAGCTATATTTGCATACACCATGTACCCGCATGTACTTTATATATTATAGACCTTCATATGCACACTATACATAGACACGTTATGCATCTACACTTTGGAGTGCAGCTCGGTGGGTGTCTTCATATCTCGACGAGGTACGTGGAGTCACTTTGTTCCCATCACCAGCTAGAGCTTGGTGAATCTCTAACCAGACATTTTGGAAGTCTTTCCTGCCTCCTTCTCTTCCAGTCTATTGCTTCCAGCAGTTGTAAGGGCTCAGCCTTGCTCCTGGTTTCCTTTCCCTCTCTCCCTCTAACCTCCACATGCCACACCACATCTGAATGGAAGCAGCCAGGACTTACGGTGGCTAGAATTTTGTAGAAATCCAAGTTCCCAGGAGCTGGATGAAGTCTCTCTTTTAGCAGTTCGGCTCTGTCTGGGTATGGCTTGCTTTTTTAGTTAGATGGCATACAGTCGACCCATTTTAGCAGTATCATCTGTTTTGGTGACTTTTTTCATTGCTGTGATTAAGTAGCTGACGTAACTTAATAGAATAGAACTTAATAGCTGACGTGACACACTAGGAGTAAATTTAAGGAGGAGGGACTTGGCTTACACTGGCTTGCAGTTCAAGGAGGCAGTAGGAGCCTGAGGCAGCTGGCCACACCGTCCACAGCAGGAAGCAGAGGAATGAGAGCTGGTGTTCAGCCCATTTTCTCTTTTTTATTCAGCCTGGCACCCCAGTCCAGGAAATGGCACCAACGGCATTCAGGGTGAGTCTCCCACTCTTAGTTAAGCATTTCTCAAAACGTCCTCCCAGATAAACCTTGAAGTGTGTTTCTTTGGTGATTCTAAAGCTAGTCACATCAGCAATGAAGATTTACCATGGCTCCAGGTATCCCTTGCTGGCTGGACCTTCACTTCAGTCTCTTGGTTTGCACACCAGAAGATTTAGGTTTGATGGATAGTTTCTCTCTCACACAGTTACCTTATAATAGACTTGCTTTTGTGCATATAACACAAGTATGGCTCAGAGGAGGCAAAGCAAACTCATGCAAGAATACTGGATGATTTCCACATCATATTATCAGATTCATTCCCCGCCCCTGCCCCAGCCCTGTTAAGCCAGGGAAGGGAGGCGTTTAACAGTTTCTCATATCTCCACTTCTCATTAATTTTACATCGGCTGCCTGGCAACGCTGTCACGGAATGCTTCCCATCCCAGCTCCAGCCTCTCTTTCTGTTAATTGGAGAGCACTTTGTTTCAACCAATCAGCCCGGCATCTTCTCCATCAAAACACCACTCAAGTCTAGCTACACCACCAGTCACTGAGGGTGTGTGGTTCCTGGTTAATGCTTGTTCACTACAATAATCTCTCTCTCTTCCTCCCTCCCTCCCTCCCTCCCTCCCTCTAGTTTCTCTTCTTGTCCCCCCTCTCTTCTTTCCTCCCTCTCTCACACATACAACCCAATCTCAAAACTCCTAAAGGGCGTACAGTCTCTCACTCTTAGCTAGTGGTTTTGAATCCTTCCCTTCCATTTCCCCTTAGTAGAGCTTTAGGGTGAAAGGGAAGATGGATGCCTTAGAATTGCTTATCTAGCTGAGGCACTCTTGAATAAAGAATAAGCTAGGTAGGAAGGAATGATAGATGATTCCTTCCTGCTAAGCAACTTAATTTTAACTATCAGCCTAATCTTGTCTTGTGTGTGTGTGTGTGAGAGAGAGAGAGAGGAAGAGAGATTATTCTAGTGAGCAAACATTAACCAGGAACCTATATATTCTGAGTACCAAGACAAATAAAAGAAGAATCCTATATTTAAGAGGCTCAAATTGAAATAAAAAGGAAGAAGGATAAACTAAGAAAAGATAGCTATTCTCAGTTGAGGGGATGGCTGCAACTCTCTCCTTGTTTAAACCTTCATTTTCATGGAAGGAAGTAGGTCTAGAGAAGTGACTGGAAGAAGTTGCCTATCTCTCCTACTGGTGATATCAGTCAAATGTACCATGGGTAGGATTGAGGTTCCCAGCTGGTTCTGAGCCCTGACATTTCAATGTTGGTCACAGTAAGAACTAGGAGAGCAGAGGTGATAGCAGGGCACAGAAAACAAGAAGATGAGCATTCAGTGAAGGAATCTAACAAAGAAGATGGCCAATGAAATTTCTCCGGCTTCTGTGGGATGACAAGAGAGAACTAGGTTTATGAAACATTCAGAGGGAAGCATGAAGAACACAGGAGTTGGAATACATGTTTGAGGAGGAGAGATATCAGCCTTGTCTTCCTGCATGGATGTCAATAGTGTTAATTGGGACAGCAAGAGAAAAACATTTCTCAGTGACCAAATCATACTTAGCTTATTGGGCCCACTGTGTCACCTTTGGCTGGCCTCTGAGACCACAGAATAATGAGCTTCGTGGGCCAGATGGCATGAAGAAGCCCTGCATTTTGAGCCAATTATCATATTGCTTAACGCCTGTGCTTCACATTCCTGTAGCCTTATACAATAATGTGAATTTCTTCAAAGCGTCTTTTGATGGTATGTTGGATAGTATTTTATCAACTTGACATGCACTAGAGTTATATTGGAAGACGAAACATTAGTTGAGAAAATGCCCCTATCAGATTGGCCTATGGCAAACCTGTGGTGAATTTTCTTGTTGATGATTGATATTGGAGGACTGAGCTCACTGTGGGTGGTACCAACCCTGGGCTGGTGGTCCTGGGTGTTAAAAGAAGATAGGTTAAGCAAACCATAAAGAACAAGACAGTAAACAGTATTTCTCCATGGCCTCTGCATTAGCTCCTGTCTTCCAAGGTTCCTGCCTCAGTTTTTTGTTCTGATTTCTTTCCATGATGAAGAGTGACCTGAGATCTACAAGCTGGAATAAGCCCTTTCCTCTCCAAGATGCTTTTGGGAACAATGTTTTGTTATAGCAATAGAAACCCTAACAAAGACTGAGAGAATTTAGGTTTATGAACCAACTCCCTATTTTTGCTACTGGATGTGGGCTCCAAATAATCAGTGTTTTTCTAGGGTGATGAGAAAGGGTAGCCCAGACCGAGAGTCTTACTTGGGGCTCCAACAAGCAAACACATAGAGGAACTCTTGGAGTTTACCATTCTTTTAACCCATAGGTCTCCTCCTCAAATGCAGAGCAAATCTCTCCACTACCACAGTGGATGTCACAGCATGAATGTCAAATGTGAAATGCCCTCCACAGTCTCCTGTGTTTGGGCACGTGTTCTCCAGCTGATGGTACTCTTTTGGGAGGTTGTGGACGCTATGAGAGTTGGAGCCTTCCTAGATAAAGTGGGTCATTGAGAGGTAGGTTTTGAGGATTGTATAGCCTGGTCTCGCTTCCAGCATGAGCTCCTTATCTGCTGGGATGGAAGGAAACCACCTCATGGTCCCACCACATCCCTTCTTACCATGATGAAAGTGTACCGACTTAAACCACGAGCCAAAATAAATGCTTCCTTCCTGAACTTGTGTCTGAGAGCTCTCTGTCCTAGCAAGGAGAAGAATAACTTAATACTGTGTTGTGGTGGTTTAGATGAGAATGGCTCCCATAGACCCATAGGTTTGAATACTAGCTCCCCAGTTGTCGGAACTGTTTGGAAAGGATTAGGAGGTGTGGTCTTGTTGGAGGAGGTGTGTTGCCAGGTGCAGGCTTTGAAGTTTCAAGAGCCTCATGCCATTCCATGTTAGCTCTTCACGTTGTGCTTGTGGATCAAGATGTGAGCTCCCGGCTAGTCCTGCTGCTATGGCTTTGCTCTGACGTCATGGACTCTAACTTCCAAAAAGCCAGTTAAGCATTTTCTTTCATAAGTTGCCTTGGGCAGATGTTTTGAAACAGCAATAGAAAACTGACTAATGCTTTGTGATAATCTCCTACTTTCAGAGATACTCATTGCAGACAGAAGGGCAAGGGGCTTGACAGATTAGACAGAACAAGAATGTAGTCCACCCCATATCAATCTTTCTGACCCTTGATCAATAGTCTTATCTGTAGCCCTGTAAACTCTGTGTTAATGGAGGCTATGGACAAACCCAGCCACAGCATTGGTTAGTCTCTGAGCTCTCTTGCAAAGTACCTTCATAATTTCAGTGATTTGAGGCTGAATAGGGATCCTTGGGACTGAATTAGGTTGAATTTAATTATCACTGTTAAATTTGCCATGGGACCTGAGTCCCTCCAGTAATTTTTATTTTTCAATATTAAAGGTGAGATGATAAAAGACAATACTTTAATAAAAGCTAATATATTTGAAATTATAAATCACAGACATACCTTCCCTTTTAACAGCTGCGTCTCTGGAGTTAAAGAGGGCTAAGCACCATCTTCGTTTTTTTATTTCTTCTTCCCTCCTGATATCTCATCTCCTAGCTAAGAAGACGAGCTTAAATGTTTGCTAATTCTGTCCCTCTTTCCTCTCTCAGCCTTCCAAATTGGCCCTTCATTAAGAAAGTGATGTTTCAATGGGACCTGAGAGATTTAGGTTCTATTTCCAAGTCTGCATCAGGCCGAGGGGTTAGATTATTCAACAGTGTTTCTCATCTAAAGCCTTCAAGCTCTGGTGGTTGGCTTATAAACTTCGATTCGCTAAAAAAATACGCCAAGACGATTTCTTTTAAATCAAAGCAGTGTCTGTTAGCACTCCTGTGTGGCCCAGCTGTTCTGCAAAAGCTGAATGATGCTGCTCTGAGATCAATCACCGCTAATCAAGAGGGTGCTCTTTACTCAGGATGCAACAACAAAGCGGGGGAAATGCTAGAGTTCACTCTGAAAATATGATAGATTTGTTTAAAATGGGCAAAAATCAATGGGCTGTAAGAAAGAACCTTTTTGCAGTGCACTTAAAAAAACAGACCTATCATTTTCATAATAGATTCTTTTGGTATTTCTTGGTCAACACTTCAAGAAGTTATAAAATATCCACAAGGAGAGCAACAGAACAAGAAAATTTGAACACAGGGAACTTCCCAGAAACTCATACTCCAACCAAGGACTATTCATGGAGATAACCTAGAACCCCTGCACAGATGTAGCCCATGGCAGTTCAGTGTCCAAGTGGGTTACATAGTAATGGGAAGAGGGACTGCCTCTGACATAATCTGATTGGCCTGCTCTTTGATCACCACTCCCTGAGGGGGGAGCAGCCTTACCAGGCCACAGTAGAGGACAATGCAGCCACTTTTGATGAGAACTGAGACTAAGATCAGAAAGGAAAGGAGAACCTCCCCTATCAGTGGACTTGGGGAGTGGCATGCATGCAGAAAGGTGAGGGAGGGTGGGATCATGAGGGGAAGAGGGAGGAGCTTATGGGGGGATACAAAATGAATAAAATGTAATTAATAAAAAATTTTAAAAATTCTCAATTATAAAACACCTCCAATCATATTTAAAATATATATATATATGTATACACCTACATATATATCCATATCATATATGTATGTATATGTACTTATCAGGCTATCTATCTATCTATCTATCTATCTATCTATCTATCTATCTATCTATCTATCATGTTTTGTTTTTGTTTTCTGAGCTAGGGTCTCACTGTAATACCCAGGCTGGCCCATACTGAGTAGATACCTCAAAATCTGCAGCACCCTCCTTGGTGACTTCTAGATTCTTGCGTGGGTGTATATTTTTATAATCTTTCTTCACATTAAACAGTATTTTACAAAAAAGAATCTATTTTCTCTCGTATTTTATTTGCTTCTCTCCAAGCAGATTTTAAATTTCTGGTTGTCAGGATCATGATCACAGGCAGTGATGAGCTAGTAAATGTTAAACAACTGACTTTTTGGGAATGGAAAGGTCCTATACATACACTCGTCAGTTTGTGATGAGTTTCTCTGGCATAGAAAATGTAGGTTTGACAATTTAAAAATACTAATACAACACAGTGTTTCTGTCAAGTCTGTGAGAGTTGATAAGTTCTCGGAGGACGCTCTTGTTGATTTTCGCCAAACTGTTTGGTCTGTAGCCAACTGTTTGGTCTGGGGCACCATTCAACCATGCTTCGACAAATTAAGTTGCATCCCAATCCAATTACTCCTCACACAAGAAACTTGGTCCAGCTCAGTGCGTTACATGTTTCTTATTTGATCTATGGGAAAGCTATTTCTTACTCACAAACAAGTTCTAGTTAATATACAAATCTTTTTCAGCTTCATCACTAAGCAAGACAGCTTTTAAAAGATTAGCTTGCATTATTAACATTTCCTTCATTGCTGTTTCTTTCTTGACAATGTTGGGGATTGAACTCCAGGCCTTACACATGCTGAGCAAATGCTGCACCACTGAGCTATTTCCTCAAACCGTCATTCCTTTCCAAAGCCTATTAAAATACTAATTACTAAATCAAGCTCTGATTGTACTATTTGCTCTTTCACATGGGTTAAAATTGCCATTAATGTATAGGTACATATGACGTAGCTCACCATTGATTACACTTCCACCAAATAGACAAAATAAAGGCAAATAAAAAGAACATATATAGTCAAGTAAAGGAAATGGTTAAGAACTAATGGGTTTTAAAGATTAACTACCTTTGGTTTCAATAACTATTTTAAGTAACTTTACATACCGTAGTATTTAATAAGTAGCTGTGAGATTCTGTGGCTGGCTCATAGAATCTCTGCCTATTTAGTTATCAACACTTGGGAGCTGGTAGGAGCCAGTTCCAGTACAACTGTGCCCCTGTCTTACCATCCAATAAGAGCCCTCTGAATACTCTCCCTGTGAGTGAGGAACTTTGGTTTCAAAAGGACCGACAGCCAAACAGCTTGCAAAAATAAGGCAGCCCTCTAAATCTCCCTAGTAAATGCACTGCATTTGGAGATAAGGGTTAGTGAGGTGAGACTCCCCTAGAACCAGCCTTCAAAGCAAGTTCTTTACCAACTTAGACATCTCCCCAGCCTGCTTTGTGGCTTTTTTCTTAAACTCCAGGAGCTCCTATGATCTTGGCTATTCATTTGAAAATTAACTATGGAAAGCTGTGTCATGGCTTATTGATTGTTGTCTAAAGCTATTATCGGAAAATTACCCATTGCCATTCTTTGCTTTTTACTTCTCCCCAAGAAGACTTTAAAATCATCAGAAGTGAAAACCATGGCCATGAACTTTTGCTTTTGATGGTCCTAAACTATCCAACTTGAAGGTAGAATTGTACTTGGCATCCCTTAGTAAAACTGAGTGAGAAAAGAAGAGGCTTCATGTACCAAACTAGTAAATTAGTGCTATGGGTATGAAATTAAGCATCACATCTGGTCCTGCCTTTGGGAAACATATAGCTTGGGGAATATATGAAAAATAAATATTCAATTATGTATCTTTGTTGCAAGGACATAGTACTGAGAATACAAAGCAGGGACTAGAGCCATGGGGATGTTTTCCAAGATACACGTGCTAAAGCAAGACCTAAAGAATGGAACAGAAATGGACCTTGGGTAAGCCTGAAGTCTGGGGCCATGGAGACTGAGTCTACTTTGATATTAATTTAAAAACTAAAGCCTTCTGGAATGTCCTAAGGTTGCCCCTGTAGGCATATTGCACCAGAATATAACTGGGGCTTCTGCACATAAGAGACTAGTGAAAGTGAGCTGTATGTCTGGTCCATTTTAGCACTTAAGGGATCAAATTGTTAGCCAATCCTATGGGATTGCGGTTTGGGAAATATGTATCATCAGTGTAAGCTCTGAGCAGGGATGGTTTGCATATTTCCCCAGCTCTGCATTTTCAGTGACATAGTCATGAGGATATTTACACAGTAGAAATTGGCAAGTACTACTTTCTTTCTAAGGGCTTGTTGCTAAGAGAGTTGTTAGCACACCACTGAAAATATTTTTACTTGGGAGATTTCATTGTTGCTTCCCAGAAGGCGCAACCATCTTTTTTTTATTATTAATTTTTATTTTTTATATTAATCACAGGTTATTTACTTTGTATCCCAGCTGTAGCCCCCTCCCTCAATCTCTCCCAATCCCACCCACCCTCCCTCATTTCCTCCCTTCCCCTTTCCAAGTCCACTGTTAGGGGAGGTCCTCCACCCCTTCCATCTGACCCTAGCTTATCAGGTATCTTCAGGACTGGCTGCCATGTCCTCCTCTGTGGCCTAGGAAGACTGTTTCTCCCTCGTGAGGGAGGGGGTAGGGGAGGTAAAGGAGCCAGTCATTGAGTTCATGTCAGAAATAGTTCCTGTTCCCCTTACTAGGGAAACCCACTTGGTTACTGAGCTACCATGGGCTACATCCGAGCAGGGGTTCTAGGTTATATCCATACATGGTCCTTGGTTGGAGAAACAGTCTCATAGAGGACCCCTGTGCCCTGATATATTTTGTCCTTGTGGAGCTCCTGTCCTCTCCCAGTCATATTAACTCCCCCTTTTATCGTATGATTCCCTGTACTCTGCCGACAGTTTGGTTATCAGTCTCTGCATTTGCTTTGATACACTGCTAGGGAGAGTCTTTCAGAGGCCCTTCTTCATGGGATTTTTTTTTTATTGTATTTTGCTAAAGAAAATTCAACCTCAATCCATTATATTGGAATTTTTGTGCAACTACTGCTGTTGGAACCTTTTTTTTAGTTAGAGTTTGGCCAGAAAGACTGAGAACTACTGTCTATGGGTCACCTTTGACTCATGGGGAGTGATATTTAATAACAAATGGTCCTTGCTCTTGTTTCCCAAAATGACAGTTTTGAGAAGCATTCCTAAAGTCTTCATAGGGGCTGGAATCAAGCATCTGGAGAGCGACATTTAATGACAAATCCTCCTGGCTCTGGCTTTCCAGGAAGACAGTTCTGAGATGCATTCCTAAGGCTTCCCAGGGACTGGGATCAAGCACCTGTCACTCACAGCAGGAGCTGCCTTTCAAAACATATCTTTTCCTTTCTGAATATTCTCCTTCTACCTCCCTAATTTGCTCTGGGATCAATACCCAAATGAATTTCTGCATGCTATTTACATCCCAGGCCAAACACACACTTCAGCTGAGTCTGTTGACATTTATTTGTCAGTCTTAGGAATGACCTGCTGTATTAGTAGGTAACAATGAGGAAGTGATCTATGATGGACAATCCACTGTGATGTGTTGGAAGCACTTGTCTGGTCCCTCAAGACCAATCATACCTTGGTCCCATGAGGAATCTTTGGAAGCCTTCACATTGCAGGGTAATTAACTAATGGATTGACATATCACCTTTCCTTCCTCTATGTATTTGGCACTAGGACAGAGGGGCTTTGTCTCCCTCACCTTACAGCACCTTCTAGCACAGACTAGGACCCTAATAAAATTTGGATGAATGAATGAAGTAAGACTTTAAAGATACCCTTAGCATATCTTGGAAGAGTCATTAAAATACTAACTGTGGGTGGATGGCAGAGAAGGAAGTTACAGATCGAACATTCAACAAGTGATGTTCAGGGGACATTTAACAATATGGCCTAAGCAAACAAAGCAAGCAAAGGCTTTCACCTGTTGTGACTTGTGGAATGTTCCTCATGGGCTCAGGTATTTGAGTATTTGGGTCCTAGCTGGTGGTATGGTTTTGGGAGGTTGTGGAACTTTTAGTCTAGCAGAAGTGGGTCACTATTGGGCGGACTTTGAGTGATACCTGCTTTTGATTCTGGTCTAATCTCTCTGCCTCCTGGCTAGCCTTTATGTGAGCACCTGCTGCTGCAAGCTCCAGCCATCTTGGATCAAGTTGTTGTGCTATATGCCTTCCTCACTGTGATGGAGTGAATTTCCTGAAACTGTGAGCTAAAACAAACCCTTCTCCTGAGTTGCGATTGCCACTATTGTGATTGTGATTCTGTTTTCCTAGAGGTGAGAAAAGTAGCTAATACTTATATTTCCTAAGTAAAAACAAACAAACAAACAAACAAGCAAATAAATAAATAAATAAATAAACAAATAAATAAAGTAAAGGACCTGCTGAGGAGAAAAGCAGAAGCCACCAATACTGACAATTTTTACTGATGATCTTTCAACAATGCATCTTTTTGTCACCTGGAGCCTGTGATACACTTATATCAACAGTGGAGGAAGCACAAATGGGGGGAGGGGGGACACGGTTCCAAAGCACTGAGAATGAGCACCGGAATGATAAACCCAAATAACACGTAATGCTACAAGCGATGAATAATGACGGAAAGCGGGAGAACTGGACAAAGGACGTCAACCTGTGTATAAACAGGACACTTAAGAATGGCTGTTACACAGAAACGGAAGCACAAAACAAAAGAAAACCCCAAAACAAACCAGCAACGCAGACCTGAACTGAAAAATGATCTCTGCAGGGTGGGCAGGGCCATCTCAGATCTGCTCCTCAACATTTTTGTGGGAATTACCCGAGGATTAGCCCTCCTCGCCAAATTTTTAAGTGCAAAAGCCTGTGAGGTTAGAATTTTGACAGAAAAAGTAAGAACAGGCTCCTCCTCTCAGCTCTTACCTTTTCTTTTGTGATTTTGCCTTAAATTCCTTCCTTCAGAGATGATGAGCCACACCAGCCAGTCTAACAGTGTTTTTTCCCTCCACCTCATTTTTTTTTTCATTTTTAACCATAGGAAAATTATTTTCATATTTTTGAGCCTAGAAAGCTTTCAAGTTGTCTTTATAAATTGTGGCCAAGTGTTGTATAAACAAAGCCCCTCACTATTGCCCCTAGGGGGGTAGTTTCACAGAGTCTTTCTAATCACCAAAGGCAGAGTGGAAACTCCCTTCTTTGCCATCAGTCGTTCTGAAGAGCCTCTCTCTTTATTGGAGCCACAGCTCTGTTTATTCTTCTGTTTACTTTGCAACCACCCTCTTTGAGGGGGCTTTGATTTTCTGTCTCTCCAGGTGGTGAACCCAGCTTTAGTAGATAGGAGACACTCAGTGAAGGCAAGTTGTTATACAATTAGTGACAATAAATTACATATAATTATATGTAAATTGAAAAAGAATAACATCTTAAAAATGAGTCAAAGATAGACCATAGATGCCACTTAAATAATATTTAAATCACATTTGTTTACCTCCAGTCCTCATATTAATTAGCAAAAAAGGGATTGATTTAAGTTCTTATACTAGTTAGGAAAAAAAGTTGATCTAAATCTTTTTTTAGAGAATTTGAGAAGTATTATAGATGGGATGATAGCTCCAAACTCATGTGTTGAAGCCATAAACTCCATCAAAGAGCAATGCTATTTAGAGACAGGGTCCTTGCAAGGTGTGTAAGGTTGGTCGAGGATATGGAGGAAGGGGCCTAATGATGGTTATTTGTTACCGTTGATAAGAGACTCCCCAGAACTTTATTTTCATCTCTCCCCTCTGTATGAAGACACAGGGAGAAACCACCCACCTGGAAGCCAGAAAGTACCAAGTTGACACCTCGATTCTGAACTCTCGGCATCAAGAAAGAGCTGTGGGAAGTAACTGCTACTGTTAAAGCCACCCAGCGAATGGCGTTTTGTTACGACAACCCAAGAAGTCAGAAAATAAAGCAATAAGTCAGAAAGGCTGTAAAAAGTGAAAGTTATTAAGAATAAAGTGAAACTCAGGATGGTGGCACATGCCTTTAATCTGAGAATTCAATAGGTAGAGGCAGGAAATGTTCATGAGATTGAGGCTAGCCTGGTCTACATAGTGAGTTACAGGACAGCCAGAGCTACACAGTGAGACTCTTTCTCAAAAGAAAAAGACGAAGAAGAAGAAGAAGAAGAAGAAGAAGAAGAAGAAGAAGAAGAAGACAAAAAAGTAAAAAGAAAAGAATAAAACAGAATCTAAGTGAACTAAACTTCAGAACGATAGATAAATCACATTGGTAAACCACTGTGGTGAATAAGTTTCACATGAATAGATCTCACATGAATAGATTCATGTGTTTTAATGTTTGGCTCTAGGGAATGGCACTATTAGGAGGTGTTGGAGGAAGTGCATCACTAGGTGGGTGTGGAGGGGCTTTAAAGTCTCTTATGCTTAGGCTCTGCCCAGTAGAATGCCAATCTCCTGCTGGCTGTCCTTGGATCAAGATGTAGAACTCTCAGTACCTCCATAATCATGTCTTCCTGCACACTGCCATACTTCCTGTCATGATAATGGACTGAACCTTCGAAACTGGAAGGCAACCCCAATCAAACTCTTTTTATAAGAATTGCCTTAGTCATGGTGTCTCTTCACAGCAATGATAACCTAACTGAAACAAGTTGGTACTAGGGATGGAGATATTACTGTGATAGGCCCGACCATGCTTTTGTTTGGAAGAATGTAGATTTTTGGGACTTTGGATTAGGAAAGCAGTGGAATGCTTTAAGTGGGGGCTTAATGGGCCAAACTAGTAGGAAGACGGTGGTGATGAGTGTTATTTGAACATGGGGGCCTGGCTCAAGAGATAGTAGAAGAATGTGAAGAATAGAGACCATCCTTGTGGTATTTTGCTGAAGAATATGGCTGCATTTTGCCTTTTTCTTGAGATTCTGCCTGAAGCTAAGGTGAAGAGTTTCAGATTATTTGCATTGGCAAAGGAAATCTCAAAACAGCCTAGTATAGATTCTGTCTTGTGGTTCACTCTTATGAAGAGTGTTTTGATCAAACAGCAAGATGAGAAAGGAAAATACAAAACATGGTTTAAGGGGTAGGTATCAGGAAATGGAATGGAGCTAAATCCTGTGTTCAAGGAAGTACATAGATTAAAGATATTAAATGAAATTAAGGGAGTGGTGACTTCAGAGCAAGATCCCACCCAGCTAAGCTTCCATCTTGTGAAAAGAAACTAAGAAATTAGCAGTGATTATGTAGAGACTGGCATCACTGAGGTGAAATCTTCTTGGAAGTGTTTTCTGAGAGCATAAAGAAGCTGTGCTCCAGAGATAGAACTCGTGCTGGGAGCCAGATTTAGTAATCTGTAAGAAGCACCCCAGAGGTACTGGTTTTGAAGGCATGAAGATGTCATGAAGAGATGCTGAGACTTAGCACTGTGAGAGGCCAGGCGAGGCCACTGGTGAAGATGCAGCCTTAGTGGCAGTTGAAGACCGAGGAATGAAGACCCAGGATGCAAGGAACTTGAGGCTTGGCACCATGAAGAGAACCTATGAGAGGCTTTTGTGAAAGTGCAGCCTAGTTGCAGTGGAAGACCCCAGCATAGTCAAGATGTCAGTACCATGGAGGGACCACCCAAAATAGCAGCAGCAGTAAAATGGAGACAGCCAGAGCCTACGGTGCTACAGAGGGCGGAGCTGGAGAATTGACCCAAGTCCTTTGGAGGAGCCCAGAAGATCATATGTGGATCCCAGACATTGGAACAAGAAGCTGTGAAGATGAAGTTGTAAGAGATGCCAGAGCTATGGCATACCTGCTGAGGAAAGCTGCTAACAGGGGGTAAATTCAGCCGAGAGAAAGAAGTGTGCTACAGTTAAGAAATTAGTTGGACGTCAGACATGGACATGCAGAGTTTGGAGTTTGCCTAGCTGGTTTTTGATCTTGCTTTGGTCCAGTTTTTCCTCACTATGATATTTTGAGATGATAATGTATATATTGTGATATTGAAAGTATCTGATCTGCCTTTTGATTTTGATTTTAGAGGATATTACAATTAAGAGATTGCATGAATCTCAGAAGAGATTTTGAACTTTGGACTTTTTAAACATTGTGGGGACTTTTGAAGTTGGACTAAATGCATTTTGCAATATGATATGGCTACAATCTTATGGAGGCTAGGGGGGTGGAATGTGGTGATTTCAATAGGAATGGCCCCCACAGATTTATTGTTTCAATGCTTGGCCATAGCAAATGGTGCTGTTAGGAGGTATGGCCTTATTGGAGGAAGTATGGCCTTGTTGGAGAAAGTATGTCACTGTGTAAGTGGGCTTTGAGGTATACTATTCTCAGAGTCCACTCAGTAGAATGCCAGTCTCCTCTTGGCTGCCTTCAGATGAAGATGTAGAACACTTGGCTCATCTAGCACACTGCACACTGCCATCTTCCTGCCATGATGATAATGGACTAAATCTCTGAAACTGTGTGACAGCCTCAATTAATTGTTTTCCTTTGTAAGAGTTGCCTTGGTCATGATGTCTCTTCACAGCAATAAAAATACTAAGACAATGTTCTTCATGATAAAAAGAACAAAGCAGTAACACTTGGAGTAAAAAGAGTACCATGAAAGAATTCATGCAGAGGTGGAATTTTTTAAATTTATACTTTTGTACATGGATGAGTGTTTGTAAGTATGTGTATCACATTTGTGCAGTGCCTAAAGAAGCCAGAAGAGGGCATTAGACTTCTTGGAAGTTACAGATGGTTGTAAGACTCCATGTGGGTGCTGGGAACTGATATCAGTGCCTCAGCAAGAGTAGTAGGTGTTTATAACTGCTGAACAATTTTTGTAGCCCCAGAAGTGGGGTTTTAATAGTAATGTTGTGACTCTTATGTACTAGGATTCTTTTTGAAAAGGTACATTGTTTGATTGCTTCTAAAAGTATCTATACTAGTATCTCATGATCCAGAATCTCAAAAACTAGTATTGGAATTGTTACCATTTCTCTGTGAGACATTGGGACCTATGCTCATTCCTCCCCCCCCCCCCCCGTTTTTTTTTCTTTTCTTTTTAAATATACTTTTTTTTTATTTGTTACAATTTATTCACTTTGTATCCCAGCTGTAGCCCCACCCTCATCCTCTCCAAATCCCACCCTCGGTCCCTCCCTTTTTTCCTCCCATGACCTTTCCCCATCCCACTGATAGTGGAAGACCTCCATCCCTTCCCTCTGACCCTAGTCTATCAGGTCTCATCAGGACTGGCTGCATTGTCTTTCTCTGTGGCTGGGTAAGGCTGCTCCCCGCTCAGGGGTGGTGATCAAAGAGCCATCCACTGAGTTCATATCAGAGACAGCTCCTGTTCCCCTTACTAAGATACCCACTTAGAGACTGAGCTGCCATGGGCTACCTGTGCATGGGTTTTAGGTTATCTCCATGAATAGTCCTTGTTTGGAGTATCAGTCTCAGAAAAGACTCCTAGGGTCACATTTTTTGGCTATGTTTATACCTTGGGTCAGTCTGGTACTTGTTTTACAAGTCTTTAGTAGGTAGTAGAGGTATCATTTTTAGTAGCTGCTGAAGTGAGAACAGATTAATTTTCAATCTCACAGAACACCAAACTCAGAGATACAGAATTATGTATGCTAACTACTCACCACAAAGTCTATTTCTAAAATTAATTTACATAGCAAATGCATGTTTAAGCCTTAGACTTAACACAGAAGAAAAGAGAGAAGTGTAAATTAAAGGTAGGGCTTAGATTTCATAGGCGAGAAGGTGATGTTTTCTGTGCCCTTGCTCTGTGATGTATGGGTGGTATTGCATCCAAAATTTAAAAGTGAGGAATCTCCAGTTTAATGTTTCTTGCTACATCCTCGTTTACTAGGAATCAGGTATGTGATTAAACATAGGACACATCTACCAGAACACAGACGCATCCTTCTCAAAGAGACTTTTGGACATATGTAAGTAGCACCATATTGCCAGGGCATTGGAACACTCTCTTTATTCTTTGGTGAGTTCGTTTATTTGTCAGTGTTTCTTCTTTCAAGGACCATCCTACTTGTATGCAGCCTTTTGAGGGTCTCTTGCCTTTACACTGAATACAGCACTGTTGGGAATTTTGGTGTTAATCTCCATTTTAGAACATTTATCAGACTCATTATAAAAAAGCCTAGTAATTAAATCAGAAATAGTAGTTGAATTTCATCAAGTGCTGTGGCATCTATTGAGATAATTACACAATGTTATTATGGAAATGGGATAAATTATATAAATAATTCAGATTGCTGTTGTCCTCTGACATGCACAGGTGAGGTTAATTACAAAAAGGAATGTCATCATGCATTTCTAACTTTGTCCATGGCCCTTGCTTTTATTAGATAAATAGAACAGAGAAAAAGAGAGGAATGTGATGAACCTATCAACCAGTAACAACTCCGGTTGTGTATGCTTTTTGATTTCTAATAGAGGAAATTTTGGTGGATTGTAGTTATGCCACCAGCCCTCTATTTATCCTGGCTCTATACCTGCAAACTGAAGCAACAATGGACTGAGCCTCCTTGAAGCCCAGTTGCACTGGTGCAGAGCACCTGTGGGCTCTTTTCTTGTGCCATGATGGGTGGCGATTGCTAGTGTGGTCCATTTAATATTGGCTTTCCAAGCAGAAGCAGAAATGCCTGGTGGGGAATGTTGAGCTGGGAGTCATCTGATGGTAAGATGTACCAGGCAGAAAACACTGATATTGATTGGTGGTGAATGGCAGTGGCTGGGAATCGAGTTTCCACAGCTCGAAAGCCATGGAGTTGGCCCTGTCCCATCTAAGGGACCCACTTCCTCTGATCAGGGAATAAGTCTTCAGATCTGAGCACAGTCTGACAGAATTTAGGTGACAATTGTTCTAAATGATTCTGTGACCACAAAGGCATAAAAGAGAAAATGCACCATGGTTTATAAATCACACATGGGCACCAGCTTGTTTCCAAATTTCAATGTCACAACTCCAGCTCCACCTCTGACCCTTCTGTCTCTGATCTTGCTTATGCTCTTCAATCCAAGTATTTACATCCCTCTTTAATTCTCCCACAGCTATGACCTTAGAGATAAATCTGGGTCCTCTCTCTGCTCTGCTGACAATGCCACTCCAAAGCAAACACCTCCTCACCGAGTTGTGACCCTATGTCCTTTCTCTGGCATCACAACAGACTCTTAAATTGCTTATCCAGACTCAGCAGAAGGCCCAGGGCACCCATGGTTAAAGCAGTGCAGAAGGGGAGGGGAGGGGAAGAGTCATAAAAGAGATGTGCTGCAGTAAAGGCTGAAATGTGCTCCATTAAAACAGGAACTTGTTTTCTTTAGGATGGCACAATTTTGAGTGATCTCTGTTGCCTTTTAAAAGCATTTGCTAAATGTTGGGCTTTGTATGTTATGGTATTTATACCCTTTGTTCTCCCCCCCCTTTATTCTTCTAACTGCAAAAAAAAGTGGTGAGGGAAAAAGGCAAATAGGCACAAAAGCAAAGAACACACACATATACAAACACACACACAGGCACATACACAGACAGACAAACACACATACAGATATACACACAGACATACATATGGGATATCCAGAATAAGATGACCTTAAATTCTACTTCTTTATAAATCACCCCTTTCTACCTATCTTTGTGAAAATCTGTATATTGAGCTGGGGGGTGATGGTGTACACTTTTAATCCCAGCACTCAGGAGGCAGAGGCAGGTGGGATCTCTGAGTTCGAGGCCAGCCTGGTCTACAGAGAGAGAGTTCCAGAAGAGAAAGGACTATATAGTGCCGCCCTGTCTTGACCACTCCCTCCCAAAAAAGTACTGTCGGTTCACTGTGGACCCCAATCTCTACAAAACACAGATTATCTTCTATGAACAGGGAGGGTGCCACTTTTTATTTTTAATTGTCACCTCTGCATTTTCCAGCACAGGCTTGCATACTGCAGTTCAGAAGGTAAGTGTTCCTTTGTAGTATGTCCAACTGGTGAGCAAAGAAATGTAATGAAACTAAAATAAGTAGCTGGCAATTTGCAGAAAGTGGGATTGAGGCCAAGGGGGTGGCAGTGATGGGGTTCAAGCCCTGGCTTTGGAGTAAAGCAAATAAAATCTGTGCCACCATTAAGGGTTGCCTATCTTGGCAGAAGCATCAGCTCCCATCTCCGTCATCTTTGTCTCCTCTGGGATGTGGGTTTAGCTCCCGCAGCAGCCACAGGGGCTAAAGTGGGTTACTCCTGCTGCTTTTCCAATCCCAGCATTAACATTTCATCTTCACGTTCCTGTCCTCACCTACTTGTTTTTTGTCGAGTAAACTCATCTGTCTGTCAAGTTGCCAGGGAAACTCTCAAAATGAAACCTTTAGAAGAGAAATGGGAAAGGTTTAATCAAGCACCCACGCTGGGTTTTAATTTTTTAACACTGTGTTTGTTTTGTGTGCCCGTGTATATGTACATGCGTGTGCTCATGCTCAATGCGCATGGAGATCAGCGACACTGAATGGGAGTCAGTGTCTCTCCTTCCACCATGCAGTTCCGAGGGATTGAGCTCAGGTAATCAGGTTTGGCCAGCAGCTGGTGCTTGTGCCTACTGAGTCATCTTACATGTCCCCCACACTCAGTTTTTATCCTCCACCAACCAGTCAACAACTTGCATATCAATTGCAAAGGGCTTTAGAACAGGCAGGGAGACCAAGGGTTATTCCCATTTCACAGATGTAAAAACCAAGGCTTGGGATATAAAGCCCTCTGAAATTTGAGAAATTAGGGACTGAGGAGCCAGGCTCTTGAAAGTCATTCTCTCTCCCCACCAAAAAGCCCAGAGCCAGGATGTCTCAACAACAAAGGATTTGGGAGACCCAGAGGGAAAGGCTCAGGGTAAAGTCATGCTCACTCTTAGAAGGGATATGGGGTCTGGTTAGAAGCACAACTTCGGAAGATGAGTTTTGGCTCCACTACTTTGCTCTATGACCCCAACCAGGTCATAAAGCCCTCTCTCTGAAACTCAGCTTTCCTGCCTGTAAAATGGGGTAAAGAATTGCTCTTCCTTATGGAGTCATCATACATCAGACAAGTCAATGTACTTAAGCACCGTGGTGGCTCAGGACCAGCATCAAGTTTCAGCCATCTCTGCCACTTTGTCAGCCATCCAGGACTTGGTGGGCAGCTGCTCACTTACAGTTTATTAAATGACTAGCGGGCACATGGCACTTTCCTGGCAGATCTTCCCCAAATATGTTCAGCATTTAGTAATCAGAGCCGGGTTGGTAGAGGGAAGAGAAAGGCAAACAGCAGCATGTGTTTATCTTGTGTGCCTCGAGGAGCTTCTGCCCACAATGCAGATCCGAAGATGCTTTTGTCAAGGACTGAGCAACATAAGGCAGGGGTGTCAGTAAGCCTGTGGCCCCTATGGTGGCACCTTGGAGGAAGCTGCCACAGGAGGTCCTACTGTAGGATCTGAGAGAGACGTGTTCTCCTTTCTGAAGAGCAGAGGCTCCAGAGACTTCATACACATCACCTTTGGGCAGTGTCTCATTGAGAAGGCATCACCATTATCGTCTTTTTATAGGAGTCAGAGCAAAGCTCAGGTAAGAAGTAAGGGGGTTTCCCAAAAAAACTTGAGGCTGGACCAGGAAAAAGGAAGACAGAAACCTCTTCTGGAATCTTCCCTTTGAATTCAGACACCAAAGTTTGTCTCTTCAGCCCTTTACAGTCCATAGCACAATTGTGCTTGCCTATCATTTTGGATTCACAAATTATGTGTTGAATTGTGTCTTTCCCCTCTTTTCTGTTAGGGTTTCAGCTGCAGACTCATCAGTCCATGCCCACCTGCAGAAACCTCTTCCTTACAGCCACGATTGATATAAGAAAATGGCAAGCCCCCTACCAAGATCCTGTTTGTAAATCTCTAAACCCCTAACAGACTCCCCTGGTGCCTAGATTCCAAGAAATTGGCAGGTGACATTTTCACTCACCCAAGGAAGTTTACAGACCTCAGGTCGCCAGAACCTGGGACAGGAGAAGTCTAGCTGCATAATGGCTATACCTCAAGTAGGTGCTGCCCTGCCAACCCTCGGAGCATCACATTTCTTTCCTGAAAGGCAAGTTCCTCTCCCAGCAGCTCAGTAATCAGAGGCAGCTCGACCGCAGACCCAAGCTGTCTACCACTCATCAACCCTCTGACACAGAACCTTTCCCCTTCCTCTGAGACCTAAGAAGGGACTCCCATTCTGCTCAGAGACCCACCTCTTACTCTCTCTGGCACTAATAAATTTCTTATTCAAAATGGTGATTCACCTTAGGATCCCCCATGAGCTCCTAATCTGAAACCTTTGACCCCTTTAAGTCCTTATGCTGAAATCCTAATGCTTAAGACCTTACGCTGTGCCCATCTTTTCAGATGCAGCTTCCTAGATGACAGACAAGGCGGGCAGAGCCTGGTGTGATCTGTGTCCTCACCAAATGGGGAATTTGGAAGATGGATGCGTGCGGAGACACCATCCTGTGAGGTGAACATAGAGACGGGGCGATGTGTCTGCTACCCAAGGCACACTGAGACTGTCAGCAACGAGAAGCTTAAGCAGGCATGGCCAGACCCTGTTCACAGCGTTACTGTCAGAAGGCAGTGATGCTGCTGACATCTTGATCTTCCCCTTTCTGCTCGCCATATTGAGAGACAAAAGGTTTTAGTTGTTTAAACTGCTTGGCCCACAGTACTTTGCTACAGCACTGTGAGTGAGTGACCACACAATCCCTCTGGAAAATAGAAAATATAAAATTTCCATTTTATGGGAAGATAAGGAATGAGGAAATGAAGCGTTAGCGGGCAACAGTTAGACAGTAGGGGGCTGACTAAAGCAATCTGTTGATTCAGTAGCTTATACTATTTATTTCCAGGGTTTGATCACAGTTGAGAAGGAGTGTCTCGTTAACAGAGCACTTTGCAGTTAAAAGCTGAATATGCTATGGACTCCAGGGACTGCGTGATAATAAACACCTTATAATAATTACAGGAACATGGCAGTATCTCCATTTCTTTTTTTTTTTTTTTTGTTTTCAAATTTTGTTTATGCTTCTACATCCTTGTCCATATACATGCACATGGAGGTAAGAGACCATGGTCAGATGTCTTCCTCGGTCACTCTCTACATTGGTTTTTAAAATAGGATCACTCTGAACTTGCAGCCAGATAGCCTGACCAACAAGACACAGGACTCCTCCTGCCTCTGCCTTCCCCAGCACTGGGATTACAAGTTTGTCGTTGTGCTGGCTCTTTTAAAATGTGGGTTCTGAGGCAAATGGGATAGATATCGGAAGAGGGAGAAACAGGGAACAGGACAGGAGCCTACCACAGAGGGCCTGTGGAAGACTCTACCTAGCAGGAAATTAAAGCAGATGCTAAGACTCATGGCCAAACTTTGGACAGAGTGCAGGGAATGAAAGAAAGGGGAGACAGAAAGACCTGGAGAGGACAGGAGCTCCACAAGTAGAACAACAGAGTCAAAAATTCTGGGCCTAGGGGTCTTTTCTTTCTTTTTTTTTTTATTAAAAAAAAACAGGCTTTATTTTAAAAATTTTTGTATTAATTACTATTTATTCACTTTGTATCCCAGCTGTAGCCCCCTCCCTCATCCCTCCCAATCCCACCTTCTCTCTCTCATCTCCTCCCATTCCCCTTTCCAAGTCCACTGATAGGGGAGGTCTGACCCTAGCCTATCAGGTCTCATCAGAACTGGCTGTATTGTCTTCTCTGTGGCCTGGCAAGACTGCTCTTGCATCAGCGGGAGGTGATCAAAGAGCCAGCTCAAAGAGACAGTCCTAGGGGTCTTTTCTGAGACTGATACTCCAACCAAGGACCATTCATAGAGATAACCTAGAACTCCTGTACAGATGTAGCCCACGACAGCTCAGTCTTTAAGTGGATACCCTAGTAAGGGGAACAGGGACTGTCTCTGACATGAACTCAGTGCCTGGCTCTTTGATCTACTCCTCCTTGAAGGGAGTGGGGCAGCCTTACTAGGCCACAGAGGAAGACAATGCAGACAGTTCTGATGATGGGGTCAGAGGGAAGGGGAGGAGGGCCTCCTCTATCAGTGGACTGTGGGAGGGGTATGGGAGGAGAAGAGGGAAGGAGTGCGGGATTGGGAGGAGACAAGAGAGGAGGCTATGGCTGGGATACAAAGTGAATAAATTGCAATAAATAAAAATATATGTTAAAAATAAATAAATTGAAGTGAAAAAAATATGAGTTCTGGGAATCAAATTTAACCCTTACACCTATCTCCTCAGCTCCAATCATCTCTATTTCTAATGGAGGAAACAGAGGTTGAGAGAACTGTTGATGGGTTCCCCATGGGAGGAGTAGAACATATTCACAGAGTGCTCACCTGCCCAGCTCTGGTCTGTGTCCTCAAATCCTCTAATGTAAATGTCTGTGCTGGGGTGCAAATGACTCCATATCTGCTGCAGAGCAAGCCCTTTCATCTAGTCTAGTGAATAAATCAACATCTGTGGACAACTTGCTTCTGCAGACACCTTGGAAAATACTTAAAAATGATTTCCATTGTCATCTTGCAAGTAAAATATATTAAATAATTTCCTCTATCAGCTCCAAAGGTGAAGAGAACATTTCTAACCATTGGCATCAGCAGAATATAGCTCCAGATCTTTAAAAGCCATGTCCAAGAGCTGCCTACATCAATGGTCTCTGACTTGCAAAGAAGACCAGCTTCCCAATATAGTTTCCACTAAGTGACAGGGCCAAAGGCAAAGGAATAATTATTTTTATCCTAACAGGAATGCATCCAAGCTGAGCTGTGGATTTCAAACAGGAACATTAAAGCTGTGGATAATGTGCGGAGGGCTATGGTGTAGATGGAGTAGGTCTAAATGAGACAGGCTGCATTGGTCCAATGGAAATGCATGATCTGAGGCCCTGGAAGTCTCTTGAGTTCTCCTTGCTTGCCACCTTGATGCCTTACCTCTGTCATGGTGGTAGAGCAATGCGGTTTAGCAGCATCGAGGGCTTCTGTGTCAACAATAGGCTAAGCACTCTTTGCCTATTAGGACATTTGGGTTTTTCTAATTAGAAGTGGAAGAAAGTGAACATTGATCTCTCCAGTTTCCATGGGCTGTGGGCCACGAATGTGTCAATGAGAGAGGTGAGCCTGTGGGCTCTGAAGGCAGAAACTCCTAACTCAGAGTTGGAGTATTGACAAGAAGGAGGGAGGTGTGTTTTTACAGAGTAGCTGATATCATTTTTCCTGAGTATCTAAATTCCTTATGAATTCTTTAGGAAGACAAGGAGGGAAGGGCACAGTGAGCGAAGTTTCCAGCATGGACCTAGGAAGTGAGACGCAGAGCCATGGGCATACATTGAGGCTGGAACAATGGCTGCGTTTGGATATCTGGTTGGGAGGACTCCTACTCTCCCATCTGATATCCCTTCTCTCATGATCAGGTTCCTCTTCCTCCCATCTATTCAGGGTTTAACTTGATGAAGTTCCTTGCTCTGCCTGGATGTGTCTGCCTCCTCCTGTCTCTTTCTCTAGTTGCTTAGCCCTTCCTGGGCTGTAACGCAGACCCAGGTCTTGCTCGCACTCAATTCTCTTCCCTTCATTTTTTCCCCTCCTTATAGAATTAGGAGGAAAATTCACTTGTGCCACCCTGCCTATGCTTTCTGTGCAGATCAAGGCCTCATGCACAATTGTTTCCAAAGCACAGAGACTGGTGTAGGACAGGCAGCTTACCCTGGATATATTTGGAACATTGATGGTACGTTATATTTCAGTTGCTGCTATATCAAAGTGCCACAAATACAGGGCCCGCCACCAACACAAATTCATCTTCTTATAGCTGTTTATACATAAAGCCTCATAGGTACAAAAATGATGTGGGCTAGCAGTGTGCCTTCTGCAGACTTTGAGCCCTCGCCCTTTCTGGTTCCTATAGTTTTTTCCCCACTCCTGAGCTCATGGTCCTACATCAAATCATGTTTTTCCTCAGCCTATGGTATCATGTGCCTTCCCTGTTTCTGGTCCCTGGATTCCTTTTGATAAGTTTCCTTGTGACTACATTGTGGCCACCTGGGAAATACAGTTATTTTAAAGTCCTCAATCAAATATACAACGTGCCTTTGTCATACAGGGTAGCATATTCAAAGATCAGAGATTTGGAAGTAGACATTGGTTTAATTTTATTTTCAGTTCTTGCTTGGCACCTTGCCTTTTAATTCCTGGTCTCTGATATCTCAATGCTGGGGTATCACTCCACAGGTTAGGCTGGCTCAGAACTCAGCACATAGCCTAGGCAGGTTGGCAATCTTTCAGCCTCAACCTTCTGACAGATGTGAACATCTTAAAATTTTTACCTATGCTTAACTTACTTATTTGTGTGTGTCATAGGCATGCACACACATGCATGTATGCACACACATGTCAAGGCACATATACAGAGGTTCCTTCTTCTAGTAGGGAAGGGATGCAGGTTGTTAGACTTGACAGCAAGAACCTCACCTACTGAGCCATCTCACCAGCTGAGATGTGGACATCTCAGTCCCATGTGGACACGGATGAGTGAGCTGAGTCAGAGCTATGCAATTCATTTGGTCTGTTGGATGATTAGAAGCAGGGAGCAGGCAAATGCATGAGTGGTTTTAGAGCTCCAATCCTCAGGTGAGTTTAGGTAGCAGAAAACATGTGATGAGGGCGGGGCTGTGTGCATGGAAGGAGGGAATGTTTCTAGTGTGTGTGTTTATTTGTCTCACGGTTCAAGGGGATTCAGTCCATCATATTAGAGAAAGCACGGTGGTGGGAATGTGAGGTGGCCTGTCACATTGCATCTATAGTCAGGAAGCAGAGAACCATGGATGCTGGTGCCCAGTTCATTTTCTCTTTTATATTCAGTCTGAGACCCAAGGCTATAGGATGGTGCCACCCTAATTTAAAGGTAAGTCTTTTAGCTTCAACCACCCAATCTAGATCCCCCATCACAGTCATTCCCAGAGACGTCTTGTCCTGGGTGATTCTGGATCCTGTTAAGTTGACAATCAGTAGTAACCACCCCATGTGTATAAATGTGTGTGAATGATACACACACGCACACACACACACACACACACACACACACACACACACATATCTGTATCATGGATTTAAATATAATTCAAATATCATAGTTCGTCCTTTCCAGGTATACAACTCAATGGTTTCTAGAATATTCACAGAGTTGTGCAACTACCTCTACCACTTACTGCAGAACATTTTTTCCCTCTAATAAAAGATCCTGTGCCTGTAAGCGGTCCCATTCTATTTCTCATAATCTTTCACCCGAGGGAACTCCTAATCCACTTTCCAAGCAGCCCTCCTCCAGACTTGGCTCCCGTTGGAGGTTTTCCAGCCACTTACTCTGTCTGATGCAAAGCGGCAGGCTTATGCTGGCTGTCAGTCTGACCTACCTACACATTCCCTCCTGGCCCTGGCCAGTTGGGTTTCTAAGCTCTCACTGCAGCACTGAAATGGCTTTCTGAAACACTGGCAATGAGCACTGGGTCTAACCCAATGACATCTCTAGTACGCACACCTAGTAGCAAGCAGTGGCCAATGGTAATGGCCTATCATAACTATCTGCCTAACCTACGATACAGCCTAAGGATACATAGTCTGAGTCTGACTGACAAGTGAAGGGAGGAGCATGCTAGTCTTCCCTCCCCTCCCCCCTCTCCCCTCGAACAGTGGAGAAGTTAATGATCCTGCTACCAAGTTCAGAGTCAGGCTGTCTGTGTCTCAAGGTCAGTTTTGATACATATAAGCTCTGTGATCTCCAGGAACTTTATCTCTGTACGCCTCTAATTCTCATCTGTGTCACAGCTGTTGTCATAGTAACCACCACAAAGGGTCCTCATGAAGATGAAACGAATGTTAAGGCTTCCACAAAGGATGTGGTCTATAGACCCCTTTTGTGTGGATTCCTAATGGAATTATTTAGCTCATTCTTTTGTTCAATGAATTTATTCATTGCCATTTTTTTTTTCCCAACAACGTCTGTGCTCTGAGGTTCAAATGGCCTACAAATTCAATTGAAGATGGTGACTTTGGGCAGTGAAAATTCTTCAGCAGCTCACGTATGTAATCTTACAGATATGTATAACAGCTCCCTGGGTTTTTGGGTTACAGGAGAGTTTAACCGAGTTAATACATGAAGCACATCAAATGATACCTGGCATGTGTGGAATCTTCCAGAGATCTTAACGGGACCAGTTACCCAGCCCTCTTCCCTCACTTCCACACAGCTCTGGGTCTCAGCTCTTTGGGGATATTGTCACATGTTCTGTATTCCGTAAACAAGATTCACATTTGAGCTTGTAAACTTCCTCACAGAAGCTTCCAGTTTGTATCTGGGCATTTCCTTCCCCAGGCTGACTGCATCATCTCTTAACTTCCTGCTCTAGTGCAAGAGTTGAAGCCTATGGCTACTTTAGGATTGTCAATCACTTCTCCCCTGCCCGCTCTGTCCCTGGGTCATGACACTCTCCTATGATTGCTTCCTCATATTAATCTCCCTTTTATCCCCCTACTATTTTGTCTCAGGGGATAAAAAGCACCCATGAAGCTCATTTATCCTTACTTTCCTCCCATTCATGCCTTTAGACAATTGTCTATCTGTTCAGATGAAAGACACAAATATATCCCAGCCATGGCTGCCTACATGGAGCTAAAGTGCAGGCTATGCATAATGAGAGATTTGGGACACACACATCAAATAAGTGACTCTGGGCAGTGACCTTCATGACACTGCCACAAAGAGAGAGATACATGGAAGGGCACAATTAACATAATTGACTGAGAGGCAACCAGGCCAGAAGGCTACAGAGACAAATTGTTCCCTGCCTTCAAGCAGAAAGATGACATCATCACATCGAGCGGCTCTGGTGACACTTTCTGCAATGATGGGAGTGTTCTAAATCCACCCTGTCCACTAAGGTGGCCACTAGCCACTTGTGGCTTCAGAGCACTGGAAGCTGCATTTTTAATGTGACCTCATTAAAACTGACATAGCCACCTGCGACCTGTGGTATCCCATTGGAGACCACAGCCAGATTCTTACTGAAATCATCTTGCGTAATACTACGCACGGTGCCTTCGGTGAAGGACTCATAAATATATTGAGGGCTGGGAAAATAGTTCAGGCTCTAAATGTTCGCTGTTGGGAGTGCAAGGATTTGCTCTAGATCCCCACAACCCAAGAGCCCATCCAAAGAAACTGGGTGAGGTGGTGCTAAGGAGGCAGAGACAGGAGGGCCCCTGGGGTGTGCTAGCCAGTCAGACTAGCTTATTTGATGGGGTCCAGTCTAGTGAGAGACCCTACATTAAAAACAAAACAAAACTGTAGGCAACACATTAATAATAATGCCCAAAAGCACACACAGGTATGAAGATGCCCTCATAAACATGGGTGCCATTCACTTGTGTCCACATGTACAATATCAAGATCTCATACAGCCCCCAGTGAGCTGTTAATTGACAGATGAGTAAAGTCCACAGTGATACCGTCTAGACACATTCCATTTGGATGTTATTGGTGTTTTGTTTTGTTCTGTTTTTGAGAAAGGGTCAAGTGTAGCCCAGGTTGGTCTCATACTGACTACCTAGCCAAGGCAGCTTTCAGCTCCTGATATCCTTCATCTTCCAATACTTGGAGCGCTAGTTACGGGCAGTTGCACAAGATGTAGATATGTAGATGCTAGGAACTGAGTTGGGGTCTTCTCCAAAAACAATATGTGGTCTTAACTAGTGAGCCATCTCTCCAGCTCCAAAAAAAAAAAAAAAAAAAAAAAAAAAAGCTTACTTTGGAGCCCAGGCTGGCCTTGAAATCATGTTCCTTTGGCATCAGCCCCCTACGTGCTGGGATGGCAGGTCTGTACCATCAAGCCTCACTTCAGGTACATGACACCATAGTGATCAAGGTTAGGACCATGGTTAAGCCTCACTAGACTGAGGATGAAATGGTTTCATAGTCCTTCATAGAAACCCCATTAATCAGATGTCAACTCCAAGTCTTCTGCCAGGCAGCAAAGGCATCCATGATTTGGTTCCATCCGCTACACCTTATTTCCTCTCCCATGTTCGTCTGGAGCTTTCTCTCTTTTCCACCTGCCTCATTCATGCCTGTGATTTTGTTCACATTGTCCCTGCAGCTTGGAGTGTTTTTATGATACCCGACATTCTCCAAATGATTTCTATTCTTTTAGTAGTCAACAAGCCCTGTTTATTATACTTGTGTGTGATATGTATTGTAGGTGCTCGCCTAGCTGTGTATGCATGTGCTTGCAAGTGTACAGGCACATCTGTTAATCTGTGTGTGGAGGCCAAATGTTGACATTGGGTGTTTTCCTCAATCATTTGTACCTTATTTTATGAGCTGGAGTTTCTCAGTGAACCTGTAGCTCACTGATTTGCTCAGAGTAGCTCACCAGGGATCTACATGTATCTGCCTGTCTCTGCCTGTCCAGAACTAGCATTACAGGCTTGTGCCACCGTGTCCAGCTTTTTATATGGGTACTAGGCATACACACTAGGAGCCTCATGCTTTCATAGTAGGAGCCTTCTTGATGGAGACACCTTCCCATCTCCTTTCCATGTTCATTCTTAAAATCGTCTCTGAACAGTTCATTTATTCTTAACTTTGCTCTCTCTTGATTTCACTCTCTGAAATCAGCACCCTGTGACTGACTATTCCTATTCTCTAACTATTTCATAGGTTTAAGTTTTGGTAAAAACCCAAGGGCAGGAAACATTGTACATGATTTGTGTACACTTGACAGCTGAAAATACCATGGGTGCATAGTAGGTGTTTGTTTTTTCTCTTGTGACTACGAACGCTTAGTAGGTACTTGTTTTCTTACTTGTCTAATCCATGTGATTATGAGTGCATAGTAGGTGCTTGTTTTCTTGCCTAAGTGACCTAATGCCTGACACATGTAACTTAAGAAAAGACAAATTTATTTTTGCTCCATCGTGGCAGGGAGGCATGGCGTCTGGAGCATGAGGGAGCTGGACACATACACTGTTACGATCAGGGAGGCCGAGAGATGAATGCTGATGATCAGCTCACATGCTCCTTTTGATTCAGCTCAGGGAACCAGCTCATAGGACGGTGCTGCCCATGCCGTGGCTCTTCTCTCTTCAGTTAATACCCTTTTGGAATTGCTTTTAGAGACACACCCAGAGCTTTGTTTCCATGGTGACACCAAAGCAAGTCACTATGAAGATAAGCATCATGACGAGTGCCCAAGGAAACAACAGCTGCTTGGATGGCAAACATAAACATTTTGTCCCCTTTCTAGCCTTAAACTGCAAGCTTAATTTTTCCCCCTGCAATGTAAAATACAGCTGTACATTTAGCATCTGAAAGCAAATGGGATACTACCATATCCCCCGCTCTGCTTTGTGTATTAAATTTACAATAAAGTCCCAGACAGATGGCTAGAAAGAACCTTTAATCGTGCCTGATATTATTAAATCTTCTTGTCTGAGGCCTCAGAGAGTCCAAGAAAATTTTCTTTTAATCCCCGTGGGTTTTACATTCTATAAATGGAGTCATGGAGCTGGTCTGAGAAGCAATTTTGTGTAAGCCCTTACCGAGAGGGAGGGGGAATCATTATAGTTTGACCTCGAAGGTTCTCAGGCAATAAGCATGCTGTACTCCCTTTAAGCCCAGAAGAGCTGCGTGGGCTTGATAAATTGCTGCATTTGGCCCAACTGCAGCTCTAAACAGATGTCTGTAAATATTGTAGAAAAGAACCCTCAGAAAGTTGGTGGGTGTCGCTGATGAGTGACTATGGAGGCTTTGTTGGCAAACAGGCAGCAGCCGTCTGCCGCCCTTCTGCGGAGGACCTGCCTGCTGTAGTGTGTATGGTTTGTTTGTTTTACTAGAGACAGGATCATCTACCGTAGCTTCTGCTGCTGTGGTGGCTTCTCCTGGCTCCATCTCCCCTTTCTCCTCTCCTCTTCTTCCTGGTCCCCCTTCCCCCTAAGGTATCTCAGGCTGGCTTTGAACTCACTACACAGCCCAAGACGACCATGAGCTTCTGATTTTCTTGCCTCTGCCTCCTGAGCGCTGGGCTTACAGGCAGGCGCCATCATTCCTGAGAAGTCATACTGGAGATGGAAGCCAGGGCTTTGTGCAGCAGATACTGAGCAGCTACTCCCCAGCCCCAGCCCCATGGCTTCTTTCAAAATGGTGATTCTCAACTAGGAACAGTGTTTTCTATCATCCTTGTCCCACCCATTGGCCCACGGAATATCTGACAATAACTAGAGACATTTTTGTCTTATTGCTGCTGCTGGCAGCTAATGAGCAGAAGTCAGGGATGACACTCATTTTTATACTTCACACTTCATTTCCCCCATGAAGAATTATTGAGACTAAAACATAAATCGGGCCCTGAATGAAAAACCATGACTTCTTTCTTTTTGCTTAGAAACCGTTTAATAATAATAATAATAATAATAATAATAATAATAATAATAATAATA
>NW_026596034.1:29827159-29855466 GCF_907164565.1 Psammomys obesus | reverse complement strand
TAATAATAATAATAATAATAATAATAATAATAATAATAATAATAATAATAAATAGTGATAATAATATCATTTACCTGAAATTGATTGAATGTTTCTTTACATTTTATTAAAGAAGCTAATTTTCTCTCACTCTGTGTATGTTTGTATGTACACATGTATACGTCTGTGTATATGTTTGTATAGATGTACAGATTAGAAGAGAGCTCGTGGGAATTGGTTTGTTCCTTTCACCTTGTGGGTTCCAGGGCTCATCAGTGTTGGTGACAAGTACAACTTGTTGGTCCCAGCAAAATATCTTTGAAAAGTATAGCTTGTTTATTTGTTCACCTACTCATCTATTTGTTCAGCAAATATTTATTATTAAACACAGAAAGTTTCCGGCCAGTCATGTTTCTGTGTTAGGCTGGGCTTGCTGACTCACCCATGTGATAGTCTGTTCACTGAGCATCCACTCCATTGGGCACTGGAGGCTCAGGCCTATCTGTAGGAACATCCTCACCGAGGGGTTACCTTCTAGTAGATGTGAGACAAGAGTCAGTGCACAGGCCGATCAAGCAACAGTTAGTAGAGCAAAGACCACCAAGCAGGGGAAAAGGAGAGAGTGACCATGGCAGAGATGGCTTTTTTGGAAGATAGCATCAGAGAAGCAGAGACATGAGTAATGGGGAAGATTTATATTTGATGCAGAGGAGCAACTGCCTCAGAGGTTCAAGGTGGGGAGGGGAGGTTGTGGTTTTAAAGACCAGAAGACTAGAAGCTGCTGAAGTGTGGGTAGGAGGGGGTCGGTGGATGTATGGAGCATGAGGAAATGATTGGGAATACAGTGGAATAGGACTTGACTTATTCTGAGAAGACAGGGATTTAGACTAGGTTCCAGGTTCAGTGTTTGTGTGTGTTAACACTCAGGAGAAAGTGAGGTGGAAATGAGAATGTCATAGTTACTGTTATGTTGCTGTCAAGAGAGACCATGACCAATGCAATTCTTATGAAAGAAAGAATTTAGTTGGGACTTGGTCACAGTTTCAGAGGGTTTGTTGTCTTGGTGGGGACTATGGCAGTATCCAGGCAAGTGCAGGAGCAGTATATGAGAGAGAGAGAGAGAGAGAGAGAGAGAGAGAGAGAGCACAAGCCTAGGCCACATACAGGTTTTTGAAACTTTAAAAGCCACTTCTGCCAACACACTTCCTCCAACAAGGCCATACTTCCTAATTATTCTAATCTTTTCAAATAGTGCCATTCCCTGGTGACTAAGCATTGAAATCTATGGGCCTATGATGGTCATTCTTGTTCACACTACCACAGAGGAGCCTGTACACCTCAGACAAACAGAACTAGGTGTAGAGATGGAAGGACATCTGGAGATTCAAAGTCAATCCCAGACTTTCCAAGTCCCAGGCCCACACACAGCTCAGTCAAGAGAGCTTCCAGCACGGCTTTTCTGCTGCTGGCTAATGTTGGACCTGTGTATCTTTTCCCAGCAGCCTGGGTAGACTTAGTCTTCCATTCATTGCTAATGTTCCTCCAGCATGCACTGAGCTGCAGCAGCCCCCCAAACAGTAAAACTGATGGCAAGTCCAGTTGCCTTTCTTAGACCCTGCCCATGGAAGCATAGTTTTCCACTGGGAGGCTTGCTGGCCTCCCATCTTGTCTTTCCCATTCCTTGGTTTCACGGAGCTCTTCTCAATTACATCATTGCCCAGGGTCCTGACTAGCAACTCCGGCTTCTCCTGAGAAGATCATGCCTTGAGGACCAGAAAGCAGCCCCTCTTTACCTTGACCTTGTTGGTACTGAAAACTAATGAAAGTTTCTGTCTGGCCTATCCCTGATGCCCTGTCCTGGCTCTCTTTGCACCATCTCTTCTTGGCTCAGAATAATTTACCTGTGCAACTCCCTGAGATGTTCTGTTCTCTGCTCTTTGGTTTTGGGAATCTCTTGGTCTGAAATTCTTTTGTTTAAGGCTTTACCTCCTTCAAGTATTTTCTGAAAGGATGCTATTCCAAGAGACTCTCTTTTGTTTGAGCCACTCTGCAGTGCGTACATTCATTGGCCATCATATTGCCCCAAAGAGTGAAAGGGGATCTTGGTGGATGAAAAATAACAATTTTAATACATAAAGCACAAATACACACACACACATACACACACACACACACACACACACACACACACACACACACACACACCATTAAAATTTCAGGGGGAATAAAAGAAAGTCTGAAAAAGGTCCCTAAAGGACAATGATAAAAAAGAGTTTGGGAAACATGTCTGTGTGGGAACTAAGTGCCCTCGTCTCCCACAGTTTTCTTCTACTATCGCTTGAATCTAAAATGTGCCCCTCAGGTCATATTTCTGACGTTTATTCCTAGGTTAGTGATGCTATTTTAGGAGGCTGGGTTCATCTGGTATTTGTAGGGCACTAAGGGTGGTCTTTGGCTCTGGCATTGCTTTCTGCTTCCTTGTTATCCAAGATAACATCAGCCAGTCCCACACTGTCTCACCACCATCACCTGATACACCCTGTCATGCCTGACACTTTCATCTCAGGTTGGCAGGTGATCATGGTGATTAAGACACAGCTTACACATCCCTTGTAAGAGCTGATCACAGGTAGCCATTTTTCCATGTGTTTCTGCCTGCTTCAGTATTTTCTTATCTTTCATCCTCCTTTGAATATAAGCTCTACGAAGCCCGGGGGTTTTATCTACCTATTCACTGTATCTTCAGCATCCCCCATGAACCAAATACACAATGATTACATAGTAGGAATTTAGAGACTCTAGTGCAGCTGTGAGCAAGGAATGGTGTCAAATACCTGGAGAACTCCTGAGTTCACCTGGACCTACTTTCAGAGTTTTTAAAAATTATTTTTTTCTGCTCCTCTGATTTCCTCAAACCTTTTTCCCACTCTTCCACAAAACTCCCTGAGCTTGGCCTATTTTTTTGGCTGTGGGTCTCTGTGTCTGTTTCAATCAGCTGTTGGATGAAGCCTCTCAGAAGACAATTACCCTAGACTTCTGTCTGCAGGAATAACGTAGTATCATTAATAGTGGAGGCTGGGTGGGTCTCCAGTTGGGTCAGTCATTGCTTGGGAATTCCCTCAATCTCTGCTCCATCTTTATCCCTACACTTATTGTAAAGGAGGCAAGTTTTGGGCTGGCTGTTATTGGTCAGTTGCTGTTCCACCCACCTGGCTACAGGAGATCACCATCTCCTCAGGCTCCACATCCCCCACTGGTAGGAGTCTCAGCTAAGGTCACCCACATAGACTCCTGGGATCCTCCTCTGTCCTATAGATGCCCCCTGCTCAATTTCCATTCTCTCTCCCAGTCCTCCTTCCCAACCCCAGCTCTCCCCAACCCCTCTGCCACCTAGTTCCCTCCCTCGGTCTACTTCAGATGACTATTCCCCTTTCTGAGTGAGATTCAAGCATCATTTCTTGGGCCCTCCTTGGCTTCTTTGGGTCGGTGGACTGTAGCGTGGTTATCTATATTATTTTATGGCTAATATCCACTTATGAGTGAGTACATATCATGTGTGTCTTTCTGGATCTGGGTTACCTCACTCGGGATGATCTTTTTTAGTTCCATCCATTTTTCCCGCAGATTTCATGACATCCTCGTTTTTAGTAGCCAAGTACTATTCCATTGTGTTAATGTACCACATTTTCTTTATTTATTCTTTGGTAAAGGGACATTTAGGTTTTTTCCAGTTTCTGGTTATTAGAAATCAAGCTTCTATGAACATAGTTGAGCAAGTGTCCTTGAGGTATGGTAGAACATCTTTTGATTATATGCCCAGGAGTAGTATAGCTGGGTCTTGAGGTTAGTTCTTAATCCTCACAGGCTACTAAATTTGCTGGGTCCCTCCTTAAGTCTTTTCTGTGCCTCCTGGATAAGAGTTGGTCCTAATCATTCCTGTTTCTCTCTGGCATGCCACAGTGAATACTGTACAGATATCTGATTCATTAAATTGAAATGATTTTCAATGAAATGATGACAAGAGGCCAACCATCTTGGCAATTACACAGGACAAAGAACACATTATTGTCTGATTTACTTTAGCAATAAATCGAATCACAATGAGCATCTGCAATAGAAAAAAAGATGGGAAGGAAGGAAGCCTGAATGTTAACCGCATTATCCTTCTCTGGAATGTTGATGTACCCATTGTTTTCTACATATGCTGGGCTGATTTAGGAATGTCCTGTATTGAATATTTATTTCAGTTATCACAACAAACAAGGCCTTTCGGTGGCTGTTCATTTTTTTTAAGGCTGCCCCTAATATCTCAATATTAGAATGACATATATGTGTATAGTTCAAGTTCACTGGTCTAGCTCCAGTTAACTTTTACACACACACACACACACACACACACACACACACCTGATCCATAGAACTTAGTGTTTGCAACTTAGGTGGCAAAGGTTTCCGTGGCTCCCCAAGGTTTAAGAGCTCTTGTTCCAGGGCCAAGGAGATGGCTCAGTAGGTTACACACTTGCTGTGCAAGCACATGGGCCTGAGTCAGGACCTCCAGCGCCGACATAAAAGGTGGGCGCAGTGGTGTCCATCTGTAAACCCAGCACTGGAGTTGGGTGAGGGGAGCTAGGCAGATCTGGGAGCTCACTGGCCAGCAGTCTAGCCCAAATGCCCAGCTCCAGATTCCCTGGGTGACTGTCTCAAATTATAAAGTGGAGAGTGATTGAGGAAAAGACTCAGTCTTGATGTCTGGCCTTCACACCTGCACACATAGGTGAGTGTTCCACACATGTGCACACACTCACACAGCCCCCCCCCACAACCCCGCACACAAACACATACACCTCTATCAAGTACTTAGTCAACAAGGCACCTCATCTGCAAAAACTATTAAAAACAACCCAACAACACAGCCCCTGCCATCTTAAGCATTTTCCCAGGCTGCACGACTGAGGGAGGTCTGAAATGTCACCCGAAACTTAGGCCACATGTTTTCCTTGTTCTCAAAAGGAGCTGTCATGACTGACTTCCTTCTCTTCTCTTGTCCTGGAGGATTTCTAGACTCTTTGAATGCTACCTTCCTCCTTGAGTACCATATGAACCAATCCAACCAGTTCTGGCGTCAGCTTCCTTGAAGGTTATTTTGTTCATGGTTCAAGAATGTACACAAACACAAATAGATCCACCATCATCAAATACCACCAGCAGCAACAAAACTCTGAAGTCGGTCCAACACCACATCCAACAGAATTATGGAGTCCACCATGACAGCTGACAGTGTCTCAAGGGAATACACAACACCCGGTGTCTGCATATAAATCATTGCCATCTGTGAGCTACCTTGAACTGACCTCGATATAGCCATAGGGTCGCAACATTCATCACGTTCTGACAATGTACACACCAATCCCTAATCAAGGTGGATTGGGCATATCCATCCAAGTTTGGTGTCTTAGCTGGGAAGAAAGGGCTCATGTATACATGCTGGAAGTGCATCATTTGAAAACCGCTTGGGAACTTGAAATGATCCTTGGGCTCAAAGCCCCATGATCCAGATATACCAAACCTGTGGGCCACATGTGGCCAGGGAGTTCAATGAATGTGCGCCAACAGAAATCATGAGCTCACTTAAAATGTTATGAGATTTCTTTTGCGGGGGAGGTGATTCTTTTCTCGTTGTTCACCTGTGGGTTTCTTGTGTGTCACTTGGTAGGTGACAATGCTGCAATGTGATGTCAGAAGGTTGGGCTCACCTACTTTAGGGCAAATCTGGAGAATAAAAATGGGTTTAGGAAAAGATTGTCTTGGATGATCAAAGCTACTAGAAATAAGCCCAGAAGGTTGCTTGCTCACCTCCTCCAGGGCCCACAAGGAATCCACCACAGGCTTGATCTTCTTCTGGTTGTACAGGCCTATGAGCTTCTCGACTACCCCTCGGATGAGGCCCGAGCGGCCCTGTTTGAAGAGCAGGTTGAGGAGCGAGAAGCCTGCAATGACTTTGTTTTCTTCATACAGCTTGATGGGGTTCACTTTCTCCACCTGCCACCACTGAAATTAGAGAAAAGTTCTGGGTGATTCCAAAGTTTCAATATGGGGCTACGTCATGCAATATCACCTGTGTTATGAGGGCATCGTCTACACCGGGGAAGCCAAGGTTGAAACTGGGTGGATTCTAGTGAATCTGCGAGCAGTCTTGGTGATATATTTTAAGCATCTATTCCTGAAACCACTGCGGTGTTGCACAGGATATATGAGACAGAAATGCTGTGAGAATAATCTAACTCAGAGAGAGAGAGAGGGGAGAGAGAGAGAGAGAGAGAGAGAGAGAGAGAGAGAGAGAGAGAGAAAGGTAGATACCCCTTATTCCAAAATCCTCATTCTAAAATGCTTCAAAAGCCAAATGTTTTGAGTGCTAACATGATACCACGAAGGGACACTAAAAATACTGGGAATGTAGCTCAGTTGAGGCAGTGTTTTCTTAGCACATACAAAATTCTAGGCTCAAATTCCAGAACCACATAAAATGAGCATTGTAGAGATGCATTCTTGTAATCCCAGTATTTAGGAGGTAGAGGCAGGACGATCAGAAGTCCTTGGTCATCTTCAGTTAAATACTAAGTTTTAGAATAGCCTGGGCTACAACAGAACTATCTTAATACACACAGACATAGAGATGCACACACACTCACACACACATACACACACATGCACACTGCACATGAACACACATGCTATTTATAAAACTTATATCTTATGACTTACATGCAAATATCCCCAAATCTGAAAGAAGTCTCCCCTCCCTCCACCAATCCAAATTCCGAAGCTCTTCTTGCCCTATTCATTCAGATACAGTTCCTCAGTTTATTCAAGGCCACAAGTCAATAAAATATAAGTGTGTGACTGGGACCATTGACCCTGGAGTTGATCCTAACTGTATACCTCCCTTCTCATTCTTCTCCATGTTTCTTCCTTCTTGAATGAGAAAATAAACTGGCATCTTCTGGGTGGGTACAGGGCAAAGCTTGTGGCTCTGTGGATGATTGTGGGGATGATGAAAGAGCCATAACATAGCGAAGTTTACATAGTAATGAAGTATTGAGGCATGATAGAGGTGATCGTTGAGTACAGGAACATCTCCCCTTTTCACAGGTCGTGTTGGGGTACATAATGGCTAGGCTAGTTACTGGGCAGGTAGGTAGAAAGGAAGGTAAGTTAAGAAGAGAGCATGGCATGGAGTGATAAAGGCAGGAGGTCAGGACTACATAAATGACTCTCATGTGGCTGCAGACTTTGTCAGGTGACGAGAAGTTTATGGTCAAATGAACAGCTCTTCTTGAGTTGCCCCACACCCAGCTCTGTTAAATGTGGCATCAGTGAAGAATTCCTTGTATATGGCTATGGCTATATCTGAGTTGGTAGAGTATGTGCCTTAGCATGCATGAATCTCTGGTTTTGATGTCCAATATCACATAAAACTAGATTTGGCAGCACCTGCATAAGAGATTTATGTTTGTTCTCAAGCTGTCTTCCCTACACTTGCTCTCCAAACATAAGCATCCCAACCTAAATGTTCAAAATCCTGAGCCCCAAGATTAAGCTCAATACATACATATTGGTAGGACCTCAGTGCATGTTTGTGTCATGCATTCCAGCCGATGCTGCAGTTACTGCGCTGCTGTGATTAAGAGCTCTAGTGAAGGCTTAGTGGTAAAGGAGGTGGCCACAAGGCCTGATAACCGGAGTGGGGTCCTTGGCACCTACATGGTGAAAACAGAGAACTGACTCCTCCAAATTTTCCTCTGGCCATTTTATGCATGCCATGCAAGGTGTACACACACACACACACACACACACACACACACACACACACAATGTGCTAATATATATATGTGCATATATATATATATATGTTTATTTTCTATAATTGAGCATCACCTCATAATTGTGTAAGTCTAGGCACCTCACCTAACCTCCCTGTGTCCAGTTTCCTTACCATACTTGGGGACAGGGAGGTTGTTGTACAAAGCAAATGTGCTCATCCAAGATGCATGCCATTACAGCACTGTGTATTACCACGTACGCCATAAGCATAAGCAAATCGAATTGTCATCTTAATCTGAAATCCATGTTTTAGATTTCCTGAGCAAGGGCTTGAAGTTCGACATCAGATTGCTCTCTAAATGTTAACTTCATCTGTAAGAATCATCGTTAGGATGGCCCAAGAGTGAATTGCAAGCCTAACAAAATGTGAAGCATTCACTCTGCTGAAATCTGAAGATGGAACATAATTAAGATAGCGGAGTGAAAACTCTATATAATTCTAAATGTGCCTTTCTTGATTGCATAGAATTTTCTTCCTGGAGCAAAGCCATCATTACATTTCTCAGAAAACCTTCTCTTCAGTTTACTTCTAGCCAATCAGCCTGTGTGGACCCGGGCCTCTGAGAGACAATGGCCTTTTATTCATGACTTTCAGTTCCACAGTGTAATGGCATTCATTTGGGGAAAAGGAATCTGAGTCTTCATCCTAGCTGTGTTGTTATAATACCTTCCCAGAGCACGGGCACACCGTCATTATTTCATTAGCACTGTGTGTTGGGATTGGGCATTAAGGGTGAGAAAAGGGGAAAACACTTTTTAGAGTTGTATATAATTTGGGACCAGCATGATTCCACAGAGCAGTCTTTCAGCCTCATGCAAATTGTATCCACAGCAACGAAAGAGCTGTGAGTGCTGCAGAGCCTGTCTTCAGGGACAGGCAATAGAGAGCATCCTTCAGTAGACTCTACCCTTGCTCCTGTAAGCACTGAAGTTCAAATGATTCTTGACCTACGCTTTTATTAAACTCATTTATGCAAAAAAAATGAGCAAAAGCCTTAACATTTATATCTCACGTATAGAACGAATACTACTATTCCTTGATTCAGCAAATGTTTGAGGGTAAAATGTAGGCAGTCGGTGTCGGCATAAAAAACATACAAATATTCTTGGCATGTTTAATATTTATTGTCAACCTGACAGCCTCCACAATCATCTCAGAGACAAATCTTAGGTATGTCTGTGGGGAGTTCTCAGACTGTGTTAGCTGGGCTGGGCAAACAGTCCAAGTGTGACTAATACAACTTCATCATGATATACAGAGAGTGAATTCTTAATGCCATTTCCCTGGCTCTCTCACCACCCCATTCACAATGTCCCCCCTCCATCCTGCCTTCTTCCATTCCAGAATCCTGCTTCTATTCCCACTTGAGGTTGGATGAGCGTTCACAATCAGGCTATTAACACGTTCCCTTATTGTTGGGCCTGTCTTCCTAACAGAGTGTAGGAGTCACATACCCGTCTCATCTACCATGATACCTTGATGTCTACAAATGCAACCCACATTAGATGCTCAGAAAATGCCTGTGTAGTGGTGCTTATTGTATAGAACATGGTCCTCTGAGCAAAATAGCCACCATATTTATCACAGTACCCATGCCTGTGCACAAGCAGGCTTGTTGGCTGTTGACGTCCCCTCAGAGAAGGAGAGAATAGAGAGGATCCTTGGATCCTCACCCGAGATTCCAGATGCTCATCCCTGCCACCTGTAACGCAATTCTGCCCTAGTTGCATGCGACCTAGCGGTCTCAGGAAGTTCTAGGAGAACACAAGCTGGGGGAGGCTATAGGAAGGGGTTCCATCTATGTAGCTATGGGGAAGCTGTTACCCACGCTGGCTATGCACTTCCCAGTGCAGCTGCTTTAGGGTCATCTACACCCCTGCCTGTACTTCTTCACCGACACTCAATAAGTAAGGGCAACACTCTCAATGGTTCCTCAGGGTGACTCCAGTGGAATCATTCTTTGCATTGTTGTCAGGACCTTATGTGTTCGCGTCTCCCCAGGGGAAAAAAAAATTCTCCCAACACTTACGTTGCATTGATTGCACCAGAGACTGGAAGCATAGTGACAGAAGCTGACACTAGTAAGAAATAGCAGTCCCTTGCTCCAGTGGGTGGGGTAGCAATAAAGGCACAATTCCAATCAGCTTAATTCTAACACATATAGATAATTCCTGTATGGGAATATCCATGTGAGCAGATGCAGCGAGGGAGGGTGCTCCTCAATGGCAGGCAGAGTAATCGCATCCTTGAAGATTATTAAAGTTAGGAGTTTCCTATTCCCATCTCAGACACAGTTGGATGAGGACAAAGAAATCTACCGAGCCACCAGAAACCTGGCCAGAAAATTACAGTGAAGTAAGTCCAAGTTCACTTTTGACACATAGTTGAACCAATCTCTACTGAAATAAAAAGGAAGCTTTACAAAAATTCACAGACACTACCACATCTCAAGACCTGGTCCTGCCTGTATGCAGTTAGCAGGGAATGGAGAGGGGACTTATTGGAATCCCAGCAGATGAGAGACCAGCAATCGACCAATCTCTCTCTCTCTCTCTCTCTCTCTCTCTCTCTCTCTCTCTTTCTCAAGACAGGGTTTCTCTGTGTAGCCTTGGCTGTCTTGGCACTCTCTCTGTAGATCAGGCTGGCCTCAAACTTAGAGATCTGTCTGCTTCTGCCTCCCAAGTGCTGGGATTAAAGGCATGTACCACCATCGCCCATTGACCAATGCCTTTAGATGGAACTCACACTATGCAAATCAGTGTTACCCACCAGCTAGTAGACAGCAATGGGGACTTACCGACTTTGCAAAGCTAAAGAAACTCTTGGTCTCTCCAGTTACCATGTTGGATGAACCTGCAAATGAAAGATTCCCAAGTCAAGCAACTTTTCACAAAAATCAAGATGTCTTCTTATGCAAGAAGAGTGGCATGTATTTCATTTGAGCACAAATGGCAACAGCTTAAAAAACATATTTTAGTCTTGGAAAAGAGAGAGATGTTGGGGTGGGGTACAAAGTGGGGTGTTTGGCAAGGCATCATCAGCTCTTAGAGAAAAGGACATTTCTCATGGTGGCCATTTCTTTCCTTTGAGAAACCAGGTATGTAGCAAAAAGGATTAGCCCAATGTTTTAATAGTATAAAACATTTGCTCTGTCTATTGAAAATAAGAAGTTACCTTCTGTAGGAAGCCACTACATAGATCCAAATTTGATTTTCTAGCAAGTGAGAGGCTTAGGACTCTGACCTGGGCTTGCCTTGGTATTGAACAATAGGAGGGAAACTTGGGTGAATGGGGAAAATGAGATACAGAAAAGGTAGAGGAAAGAACAGTAAGTTCAGAGATCCAGGGAATGTGAGATGATCTGTTAGCTCCAAAGGGGTCCAGGCAGAGAGTTTATAAAAATCAAACCCTAAAACTTTAGATCAACGGATATTGGAAACTGCATGTTGACAACTGGGCCAAGTGACATTCAGGTGACAGATGGAGATGCAGTTGGGAAAGATAAGCCGAGATGCTCAGAGATAAAGGACCCCCTTGCAAGGTTCCAAGTTGTAAGGAATGAATAGAAAATATCCCAATACAATGGTCCCTTTCCAAAGACTTTTCTGCTTGCCACCAGATATTTGGAAGCATAAATTTTTCTTAGCGAACAGTCATGTTTTTAAAAAAAATTTGCATATTTTAAAATTAATTATTTGGTCTGGGTAAACTATTACCCAGCTAGTTAACTATTCCTTTATCTTTGATGGGATGATGACACCCAGGGAACACAGTGCCAGGCTTCCATTATATAACCAATTGATCAATGTAATAACTTGGATAGTTGTGAGACAATCAAGTTGAAGGTCACCCAAATGACATCATGGAATTGAGGCAAAAATATAACTCCTGGCTAATGAGAAGGAAGGATGAATAAATTGTCCACCTGCCCATTAGTCACATATGATGTCCTCAAAATGGTACTGGCCCTTATAGGTTCCCATCAACAATATTAACCAATTATTTACTTTCTAGGAAGTATGTGGTCAGGGTAGAAATGACCAGAACAACAAAGGAGTGTTGCCCATGTGCTTAGTGAGCTCAATTCTTTTGGAATAATGATCTGATGATGTTAAGATATTTATAACCTTTAGATATCCCTTAGAATCATTTTTTTTCCTAATGAAATACTCAGAATTAAGACTCAGGTTTTCTATTACTAGAACAAGGCACACAGCTTTTAGGAATCTCAAACATCAGACACTCCAATATTCTGCTTTGGAAATGATGACCTCTGGCTTTATATACACCTTTTGCAGTTTCTGCGGACCAATGTTTAAAATTGTGTGTGTGTGAGAGAGAGAGAGAGAGAGAGAGAGAGAGAAAGAGAGAGAGAGAGAGAGAGAGAGAGAGAAAGAGAGAGAGGGAGAGAGAGAGATAGAGAGAAAACATGAATTTCAGGTGCTAAATTTTCATTTTACTGAAGAAAATCTGCTTCTAATTTTCATAACTTTTTGCACACTCAAGAGCATCACAGATGTGGCCAGGAATGATAGCTCACACTTGTAATCTTATAACTCAAAGGCTGAAGCAGTGGAAGGCCATCCTGGGCAATATAGTGAGACCATGTCTCAGACAAAACAAAATAAAGCAAAACATAAAAAATGACACCGTAGGGGATGGGATGGTAGACCTATAAGTCAGTTTTATGATTTATGGCAATAATATCAATAAAACATAATAAATAAATGTTCTAAAAGGCTGGACACTCTGGTGTTTGCCCAGTTCCCAGTACATTAACCTTTCACCTTGCAGGGTGTGGTGAGCACAGTGGGTACTTCCTACTCTTGTTAATCTTGTTCTCTTCTGCATGCACTCACCATATAAAATGTAGGTCCCCAGAGGTTTGAGGAGACTGAGTCCCTTGCCAGTGTTGTCCCCACACAGGCAGTCCAAAACGATGTCCACACCTTCAGCTGAAATCCTGCACAGCAAGAGACAAAGCAAAGTGATGTAACCTGCCAGAAATCAAACTCTTTTTTTAGAGGTTCTGGGATAAGATGATCAGTCCTCACTTAGAAAGACAAAAGGGATGGACATTGGATGTAGGAGAAAACAAGAAACAAGAGAGGAGCCAACCATAGAGGTCATGCCCCACGCTTACTCAAGTTCCCTGAGCCTTAGTGCTCTCTTTTGTAAAGCAGAATTAATGCATTTCTTTGTGGGGAGAATGCAATGAGGAAACAAATAAGATATTTGGATCAGGCTCGCCACAAGCCAATCAGCTAATCTTTCAGCCAATAATGATTTTTAAAGGAATACCTTTGACATGTAGGGTGCTGTCCAAGGTACTGCAGAGAGTCAGAAAATCAACATTTTCCCTGGCTTATGGGGCTGCTAGGTTCCCCTCCCAATTCTGCCACCCCATGCCTGCTTAAGTTTTCCACCCCCCAGAATTCCCCTTCTTTGTTTTCATATCATTTAGATTATTTCTTCTACTTTAACTACCCACCCAAATGGCCCATTTCTACTTTGCTGGATTCTCCAGATAGTCCAAGTTAAACACATACTCTAAAGATTTCATGCTAGGGTCCACATATGAAAGGGCATGACATTTGTCTTTCCATGCCTATGTTACCTCACTCAGTCTATTTTGTTTCTAGTTTCATTCATTTACCTATGCATTTCTTATTTCCATTTTCAAAAGTAGATAGAGACACAAAAAGGAAAATCATAAACTAATCTTCCTGATAAACATAGTTACAAATTTCACAATAAAATGCTCCCAAACAAATCCATGAACATACCAAAGAGAATATGCATCATGGCCAAGTTGGCTTTATCCCAGAAATAACAGGTCAACACATAATAGGAATGGTTCAACACATAAACAAATAAGTGTAATTCATCACAGAAATGGCCTCAAGAATCATCTCAGTAGGTACATAAAATGCCTCTGACAAAAATTCTACTTAAAAACTCTAGAGCCTAGGGATGAGGGAAATATTTTAATGTAATAAAGGTTTTCTATAACAAATCTATTGCCAGTATCATGCTAAATGGAGAAAAAGTCAAAGCATTCTAAGATCAGGACTAAGCTAATGATGTCTCCTGCTCTTACTCTATTTTACTATATTGTTTGAAGACTTAACTAGAGCAATAAGACAAGTGAAGGCAATATATAAAACAGAATACAAACAGGAAAGGGAGAAGTCAAAACGTCCTTGCTTGCAGGTGATATGATTTTATGTAGATAGAATTCTAAAGACTCTACCAGAAAACTCTTTGACATTAAAAACACTTTGAGAAAAATGACAGGGCATAAAGTCAACATTTAAAAATCAGTGGCCTTGTTACATACAGATGATAAATGTACTGAGAAAGAAATTAGGGACACAATAACATTTAAAAGAGCCTCCAAAATAACTTGAAGCAATTATAGCCAAAGAAATAAAGAGCTGCTCCAACACAAAGCTCAAACACCAACGAAAGAAATGGTGGAAGACCTTAGAAGATGGTAAGGCCATCCATGCTCATGGGTCAAAAGCGTTAGTGTTGTGAAAATGGCCATCCCATCAAAAGCAACCTGCAAATTCAGTGCAATCTTAATTAATATCTCAATTCATTTTTTTAAACAGAAATAATAAAAAAAAACCGTCTTAAAATCTATATGGAGGTACAAAAACCCATGGGTAGCTGAAGTTACCCTCAGCAAGGGAGAAGTATGCTGCAGGTGATACAACACCTGTTTTCATAATATATTACAGAGCCATAGTAATAAAAACAGCTCAGCGCTAGCATGAACACAGACACATAGATTGTGTAGTCCCAGGCTAGCCATCAACTGGAGATATATTCAAGATGGATGGGGCTACTAGCAGCCATGAAAGTGGAGGCTGGATGCCCTTGACCTTTCTAAGAGTGTTACACTCATGAGCATTCACTATGCCCTAGGCTGAGGAATGTCAGGTCAGTTCCATTTGTGTCTCATGACACTCCTATGACTATGGAGCCATCATCATTCTCATTTGTTGACAGAAGATAATCGAGTTTAGTTAGGTCAAGGGGCTTACTCCCAGAGTCCCTTCGGAGAGCACGACAATTATAATTTGAGAGGTCACATCCAAAAACCAGTTGGGGTTTTCAGAGGCAGACTAGGGTTTTTCAGGATAAGCTGTGGTCAGGGTGAGCACGCATTGTTCTCTCTAGTCTTCCTGCAGAAACTGAGCCAAGCCAGAACCTACCCTACTGACCTCAAGGTTAGAAAGAGATCATAGGTTTCCCCTGGATTCAGCTACCTGCTTTCCCCTACAGCTCTTTCTGGGCTTTTCTGAAGTTAACCCACACGAGATAGGGTTTGTGGTTTTGTAGGGATCAAAGAATTCATACAGTTCCCTCTAGATTACATTGAATCTTTTTGAAAGTCAAGATTCACGTGGGTGTCAGGGGAGGGGAGGAGCTGAGTGGAGGCACATAACATCTCTGGGGGTCTAGGGTACTTGTGCTTGGCCACTTTTGCTCAACTGATTCAGCAAGTGTGCAGCAGAACTCTGTCGTCTGGGGATAATGTAGCTACTGCCACATTGAAATCAGAGCAGGAACCCTCACAAGACTGGGCCCATCAACTTCCCTTCAGAGAAGGAAGAGGGCTAATCAGCCCCTTGCCTAAGATTCTAGCTTCTTCCTTTTCCCCATGACATTGTCTTGGGGTTCTACAGTATTTAGGAGACTGGCTATTGGGTGGGAACTCTAGAGAATGAAATTTTGTGAGACATCACCCATACTGGGGGGGGGGGGGTTAGTGATATGGTCACACAGATGAGTTAACCATGTTTTAAAAGTAATGTCTCAGTAAAGCTCTGCAAGTAACCCCTAAAACCTACGGGTTCACTAAGCAAGAAAAATGGTAGGATTCATGTCTGTGGTCTGTCTGTGTCCCAGCTGTGAATGAGTATTTCTGTACATTTGCTTCTTTCCAGGATAGAAAAATTCCTTCAGGGAAGAATTTCAATTTATAGAGTCCTGCCATTTCACCCCATTGCTGAGATGAAATGAATGGACACTATTGAATGGAACCTACTCAAACCAAATTGGGATCAGATCTAGTGAAAATGTTCCAGGCCCAGAGTTAGAGACATAACTCTATAGAGCACTTCCCAAGCATGCACAAAGCCCAGGGTTTGATCCTCATCACCACATAAAACAGTTGTGGTGGTACATGTCTTTAGTTCCATCTGTTGGGAGGTGGTGGCAGGGGGATCAGAAGCTCAAGGTTATCCATGACTATGTAGGAAGTTTGCACAGACCTTGTTTTATGAAACTATATCAGGTCCAGAAGTGTCTTTAGGATGGGCCTGGCCACCATCACGTCATGCTCGCATTAAAAGCACCCTTGGCTTTTCTTTTCATGGGGTCATTAGGACCATCTCCAGTAGAACTAGTTAGCTCTGAGAAGCCCGAGGCCCAGCTCATTTCTAGTTGTGCCAAACTGCTTGTGTATACATAATTTCCCAGCAGCAAAGTGGGCCGAGGGCCAAGGCAGTGGTCCCTCTGTTTTCTGCTGCTGTCGAAAATCTCTGTGGATTTAAGACACCAGCAAACCCAGTTCCGCTGGACCAACTTAGCTACAAGATATTTTGGAATTGCTGACCCAAGACCTCACAGTTTATTCTTTTTTGTTGTTGTTGTTGTTCCCATTCCTGGTCCTTATATCATGAATGCTGCCTCTTTGCTTTCCACCCACATGGAAATGGGAGGAATTTCTCTGAGTAGGGTGAGGCTCCCTGAGAGCCATTAGTGTGTAGAAAGCCTCCAGCCTTGCCAGGAAGTGCGTCTTTTTTTTTTTTTTTATGGTTACCTTGGCTCTCTGCCGACCTTTCCTTTTCTAGATTCCTGTGACCTGAGAACTTGCCTGTGTCATAACTTCCGGTACACTTGTAGGTTTCTCACAGAATGGCAGCCCGTATTAGGCTTGTCCCAGAGGTCTGAGCAAAGCACCCAGGAGAGGTCTTTCAGAAGGTGGAACACAGTGCCTGACAAAGAGCAGCTTCTAGAGGGCTAGCCACAGTGCCTGGTAAATAGTAGGCTTCTTTTAGGGTGCTGAGCACAGTACTAAGGCACAGTAGGTTTTTCACAGGGTGCCGGACACAGTGCCTAATGCACAGTATACATCTCACAGGTGCTAGGGATGTTGTCTTGCACACAGCAGGGTTTTCAATGGGATGCCTGGCACATAGTAGGCTTCTTTAAGAGCACACAGTATTTGGAATCATGGGCTTCCCTCATGGTATGGGGCACAGTACTGATAGACATTAGCTTTCTGACAGGATGCCAGACACAGTACTTGGTGCAGAGTAAACTTCTCGTGGAGTATGTCTGGCACACACTAGGTTTTTTTTTCCGGAATACTTGGGGACAATACCTGTTGCACAAACCACAAATCTCTCTTACAGAGGACTAGATAGATGCACATTAAGTTTCTTATAATTTCTGGGCATGATGCCCGGCACACAGTAGGCTTCTTATAGGGTTCCAGTCATGGTATCTGATGCATAGAAAGCAAGCTTTTCTTCACATAGGCTTCTCTCAGAGCACTAATCATAAGTGTTTGACGAATAGTAGGCTTCTCAGGAAATGTTCGCTACTGGTAGTATCCCTTCCAGAAGTCACCTCAGGAGCTGCCTCCTCCTTCTCTCCCAGCAATTTGATTCTCAATAGTTTCCATCAGTAGTTGAGGAAGCACCTACCACGTGCCAGGCACTCCACTAGGCAGTAAAGTTACTGAAGGCAAGAGGGACAATCTGCTTTTTTCTAACCTCACGCTTCATGGCTTCATCCTTCACCTGGTCTGCAGACTCAAGAAGTTTCATGACTAAGCAGCAGATCCTTCCAATGGGAGCTGGGTTTTTCCTCTCTGGATCTGCTGCTCCTCTGGCTTTTTCTTAGATTTGCTCTCAAGCTTCTAGAGACAGTTCATAGCGGTCACCCAGAAAGTGGCTGCAATCCAGGTCCAGTCCCTATGACCCCTGGAGGCTTCACAGCCATGCTAAAGAACATCCTGACAACTCCCACGGCCACAGCGGACAAAGCAGAACTTTCCTTTCTTCATGTGTGTTTCTCTATAGTAACAGTCACGTGTCTATTTTCCTTTTCTTTCCGTTTTCCACCTATGTGCACACACATGGTTGAAGGCCATAGGTTAGCCTGGGGTATCATTCCTCAGACACTGTCCACTTTTGTGCGATAGGAGCTCCTCACTGGCCAGGACCTTGCCGATCAGGCTAGGCTGACTGACCAATGAACCCCTGGGAACTGTCTCTATCTCTCCAGCACTGGGATTGCAAGTCTGTGCCACCATGTCCAGCTTTTTTCAATGTGTGTTCTGGGATCAAACTCAGATGTTCTTGTTCACACAGACAAGGACTTTATGAACTGAGCTAATCCCTCAGCCCCTGTTTTTTTCCTTTCACTCTGCCTGTTCCTGGCCCCTGAATCCCATCTCCCACTCATCCTGCCCATTGTGGCCAGACCATCTCACAGATTCAACTCACATAATAGCTCTTAACTGCCTTGAATTCTGCAAAGGATTCTCGATGTTCAACATAATCCAATTTTAACTCCATCCAAGGGCTGTCAAGAGCTTCATTCATGCAGCTGAGAAATTCTGTTTAAAAAATTTTTTGTTTTGTTTTGTTTTTGAGTTGGGGAGATGGTTTGGCAGATGAAGGTGCTAATCATCAAGCCTGGCAACTTGAGTTTGAGCCCTGAGATTCACATAGTGGGAGGAGAGAACCGTCTTCACACCTCTGTATGGAGGCCGTGGCACACTTCCTTCCAATAAATAAATGTAACAACATTTGATTTTCACGTGCAATAATTGTCCTAATTTATGAGTTACAGTGTGATATTTTTGATACATGCATGTAGGTAAGTAAAAAGTATTTAAACCTTCTATGCCTTGCCTTCTCCCTGAAAAATAAAGATAGCACCCATATCATCAAATTTGCAAAGTGAGCTCCCCTGTGTGCCTCAGGCTTTCAGTCGGCTATCACTTCCATGTGTCCCTAATGCCCTGCATGTCCTACTAAGTGCTGACGTAATCACTGACTACATTAACTGTGACTACTAGTTTGGCAAATTCAGGACACAAGCATATGTGTGCTTTGGTCACCATTGTGTGAGCAAACCTGACATATTTGTAGGTATTAATAATAGAAAATAATACACAAATGCACGGACATGAGGTTTTAAACAACATTACATACCATTTCCACCAAAATGATTTTAAAAGCACCTTTAAGCATCCTCATTGAGCTATAACTGATGGCAATGAATAGAATAGATTTAAAATGTGCAGGTAACCGTTCAATAAATTGTGGCAGCACAGAGCAGTGAAACCAACTCAAGGAAATGGACATGTCCTTTCAGCTCAAATGTTTCCTCAGGTCATCTTGCAAACCATAAAGAGAGAGGAAAACCTGAGCCCACAGATTTGGAGTAAATCTGGACGTCAGCTCTAGTCTTCTCATCTGTGAAATGGGATGGTTTTCATATTTGTACAAGATTCTTGTGAAATTGTCAGCTAAGTGAAAAGAGGCTGGCTGAGCAGGGCGGCTCTTATCTGCCTTGCCCCTGTCCCTGCTCCCCTTGCCTGAGGCTTGTTCCCATATCTCCCACTGAAGTGCTTTGCACATTTCCTGTATGGCCCGGGGCTAACTGTGCTGCCCTTCTCTCTGAATTTTCCTCTCTTCTTTATCTCTGAGGGCCTTTGAGTCAGGTACACAGGACTCAGGTCTCTAACTGCGTGGACCATTTTTATCCATTGTCATCCCGCTTTGCACACAGCTAAGAAAACCAGTGCAAAGACAAAGTCTATATCAGAGTCGGTTTGTTTCCCTCCCTCAGGTTCAGGAGATGGCTCAGTCCATGCCTCACAACCTCGAGGAGCCCAGTCAGGTCGTCGGAACCCATATGGAAATGCCGGGAGTGGCAAACAAGCTATGAATCCCAGTGTTTGGGAGGCAGAGACAGGAGGCAGTGTGGAGCTCACTGGTGAAGCAGCCTAGCCATCGTGGGCTCTGGAGCAATGAAAGAGACAGCTTCAAAGGGGGGGGGTGTCAATATTCCTGAACACGTGCACACATTGTGGTCATGCGTGCGTGTATAAAAACATGCGTAGGCGCACACACATACATATATAGCACATCCATTAGAAAAGAAGTTTTTTGTTTTTTTTTTTTTCCTATAGTTTCTTTCCTGGCTTAGCATGAATTCCAAAGAGCCCCCCATGGGGCTAGTCTGTGTGAGTTTTTATTGCAGGAAATTTTGTTTTGCTATAATTTTGCAGTTCACTGTACATAGATTACTGTAACCATGTCTATAGTAAAACACCAGGGAAAAATAACTCCACGTTACGCTTTACTCCATGTGAGTGACGGGGTGTTTTCCCTTTCCTTTCACATCCCCATGCACGGAGAATTTGAATCAAGTTGTGATCACAGCTTTGATGGAACTTGGCATTCTGTTTTCTCCCCTTAAATTCTGCCACAGGCATTTTTTTCTTTTCTTTCTTTCTTTCTTTTTTTTTTTTTTGTGACACAGCCTTCATAATTATCATTTTTTAAAAGGGACTGCATAACTCACGCATGCGGTGTAGCAAAAAAATCTCTGCCCCGTTTGCCTTCTGTTGACAGTGGAGGCTGGATCTGATTGCTGCTGTTACCGACAGGCCTGTTATATAATTCACTGCCAACATATGCTGAGTGGTGGGGACCGACCGTGCAGAAGCAGAGCGTGGCTTAGCGGCTTTGTGCCTTTGGCTTTGATCTTGCTCTGGACTGTTTCCTGGGGACAGGATTTCTGAGCAGCGGCTGCACTCACAGTCACAGCTCCCCAGCCATTTCCCATATCTACCGGGTCTCTACTTAAAACGAGCTGTTGGAAGCCACCTCTGAAGGCAGGTGGTAATGAGGTGGGTCCCCGCCACTGTTTCCTTCCACGTTCCTGAGGGTAGAAATCACTGAGTGGGGCCAGGGCAAGGAGGGGCTGAGGAGATGAAACAGCTGTGTGGGAAGTAGGGCAGGCAGGAGTGCCCTGGCTAGGGGCTTCCATGTGTTGAGAACAGTTGCACTGTCCTGATTTTCTGTTCTTGCTGTTCTCTATGACCAGCCACGTTTGGTTTGTCTCTTTTCAGGACCCCTAGTTTCCCCAGCACCTCAGCAATGCCGTTCCCCTTAATCCAAAATGCTTTTCTCCCCTAACTTCTCATCGGTCAGCTCTCAGATCAGTGTCATGTGTGAGCTCTCATACTAGCACCCTGCATCCATCCACCAGACTGTATGTCCAAAGTACAAATCTTTCAATAATTTCCTCCTTCCTTCCTTCCTTCCTTCCTTCCTTCCTTCCTTCCTTCCTTCCTTCCTTCCTTCCTTCCTTCCCTCCCTCCCTCCCTCCCTCCCTCCCTCCCTCCCTCCCTCCCTCCCTCTCTCTCTCTCTCTTTCTTTCTTTCTTTCTTTCTTTCTTTCTTTCTTTCTTTCTTTCTTTCTCTCCCCTCTACCAACTAGACTCCAAACTCCTTAAGTACAGAGCCTTTCTGATTGGTTGTGGCTGGCTCTTCCTCTTTGGCACAGATACAATTCCATCTCAGACCCTAGCAAGTATTTATTAATCAGTAAGTAGATGAATGCAAAAACAATCCATTACGGAGGTTAAAGAAGAGATTACTGAAGGAACAACAGCAGTTCATAGTCCAGACCTCAGCTTGAGAGACTTGAATTAAAAGTAAGTGAACTGGGCAAACAGAAGTCTTCAAAATTACCTATTTCTCTGCACCTCTGAGAAATGTGGTGAACTTCTTATATTTAGATTTAAATGCAAGCTCCTTTTTATGTCCTGCTGGAGATACTGGGACATCCTTGTATTATTCCCCCACTTCCTATGCATACATGTAGAGGCCAGAGGTTAAGAGTGCATATCTTAACCTCAATCACTTCCCACCTTAAGTATTAGACAGGGTCTCCCTCTGCAACCCTGGACCAGGACTCACTGTGCAGACCAGCCTCGCCTTGAACTCACAGGCCATGTCTCTGCCTTTCAAGTTCTAAGATTAAAGGTGTGTATCACCATTCCTGACTTTATCTTAGTTTTGAGACTGGTCTCTCATTAAACCTTGAGCTGTATATGGCCATATTGGCTGTCCATCAAACCCCAAGGATCCTCCTGTCTCTGTCTTTCAAGAGTTAGGATCACAGGTATGTGCTACTATGCCTGGCTCTTTTACATGGGGATTGAACATGGCTCCTTACACTTGCAAAGCAAGCACTTTAATGATTGGGGCATATCCCCAGCCCAACAAATCTGAAATTTTTACTCATTAGAAAATTTTTCTTCCTAAAATATGCCCCACCTAAAAAACAAAACAAAACAAAACAAAACAAAACAAAACAAAACAAAACAAAGCTAGTCTAAATTTCTGCTTGAACAATCAAGGAGAAAGGTCCCTTTTCATCTTAATTTGTGACCTGGAAAAAAATGTTCCTTTATCATGATGCTGGCTGATTGACTAATTACATCTGGCTACCACTGATTCCTCCAGCAACTCTCAGTTGAAAAAGGTTGAAACTGAGTTCACCCTGGGCAGCAGCCAAGTAAAACATACACACACACACCCCACACATACACACACAATTTACAGATGTGCTATCACCTGAACTCCTCATGTGATTCCCTGTAGACACACATGGCCAAGATCAATAGCTTATGGATGACAGGTAAACTGTGATTAGATTATGTAGTCAGACATCTCTGGACTTATACCTGTTGAATTTTGTTGCTATTTTCTTAACCTTTGAACCTGTTGCTCAGCATGTGAGTAGCTACCTCTATCTCTAAAACATCCTCTACCGGGCTCCCTTCCTCCTACAGGTAACTATGGCTCAGGCTCTACTCTTTAGAAAGTACTCTTTCCGCAGTGAAAGCATGTGTTCACAAACTAGAGAGCTTGGTATGAACTGGGGCTCCACCTTTCACCATCCCATGAAGGCTGGCTCTGCCTGCTTATATAACAAGGTGACAGTTATCAGTTTGCACTCAGTGAAGTGTGGCCAACGACCAGATATTAGCACCAAATTTGGGCAGGGTACATGTATTCATCCCAGGACTGACCAATAAAAAAACCTCCCATGCATGGACCTATTGCTATTTTCCCATCTTCTTTGCGACAACCGAGGGGCCAGAAGACTCAGGATGATGATAGAACCAAAATTTGAAGAGCCTGAGTACGAGAATCATCTTACAGATGAGCATCTATTTTGAGCTTTTTATGTGAATGAACGGGAATTAGATTTGCATGCATCAAGACAGTGTAATGGCAGTTATCATACCATTAACAGATTAATTTTGTAAGTTTCAGGGATAATAACAAGAAGTTTGAGGGTGTCTGATGAACTAACACATGTGAAGCATCAAGCTAGGGCTAGCACCAAGCCTCCAACACGTGTTTGCTATCATTATCATCATTGGTTATCTTTTTTTTTTTAGTAAAAAAATTAATTTTATTTAATTTATTCACTTTACATCCCAATCATAGCCCCCTCCTTCCTCTCCTGGCTCCATTCTTCCTCCCACTTCTCCCATCCCCCTTCCCCTATTCCTCAGGAAAGGCTAGCCCTTCCCTACCCACCCCATCAAGATACATCAGGACTGAGCACAACCTCTTCCACTGTGGCCTGGTGAAGCAGCCCACTAGTGGTGAGTGATCAAATAGCAGAAAACAGAGTCCATGTCAGAAACAGCCCCTGCTCCCCTTTCTAGGGAACCCACATTAAGCCTGGACTGCCCATCTGCTACATCTCTGTAGAAGGGTTAGGTCCAGTCTATGTATGATCCTTGGTTGGTGCTTCAGCCTTTACAAGCCCCTCTGGTACCTGGTTAGTTAGCCCTTTTGGTCTTCTTGTGAAGCTCCTGCCCCCCCCCAAGGTCCTTCTATCCTTCCCCTGACTTTCCCACAAAACTCTATACCCTTTACCCAATGTGCATCTTGGCATCTGCTTCAATCTGCTGCTGGATGGAGTCTCTCAGAGGACAGCTATGTAAGCATAGCAGAGTATCATTAATAGTTTCAGGGGTTGGCTATCTCCAATTGGGTGGGTCTCAGGTTAGGCCAGGGACTGTTAGGACATTCCCTCAATCTCTGCTCTCTCTTTATCCCTGCACATCATGTAGGCAGGGTAAATTTTGGATTGAAGTTTTTGTGGGTGGGTTGCTGTTTTCTTCCCTGCACTAGAAGTTCTGTCTGGCTAGAAGTTGGTCTCTTCAGTCTCCATGAACTCCTCTACTAAGAGTCTTATCTAGAGTAACCCTCATATCCCCTCCCTGGAGTCTACCCTGTTGCAGGTCTCCAGCTTGATTCAGAGATGCCCCCCCCCCTCAGTTTCTGTTCTCTCTAATCCCTCTGGTCTCTGCCTCTCTCCCCACATCTGATCCTCATCCTCATCTTTCTCTCCACTCCCTTTCATTAGTTATCTTTTAAAGATTTATTTTTATTTTATGTGTATGAATGTTTTGTCTGAATGTATGTATGCACAGAATGTGAGTGCAGTGCACAAGGAAGACAGAAGAAAGGACCAGATCCCCAGGAACTGGAGTTACAGATGGTTGTGAGCATCCAGGAAGTGCTAGACACTGAACCACGGTCTTCTGTAGGAGCATCAAATGCTCCCAATAACCCTCTCCAGCCCCACTATTAGCCATCTTTTCAGTGAATCCTAATGATCTTCAAGAGAAGAGCAGGGGCCATCCTGGACGCCCTGCAGAGCCACCCCCTTACCTCTTTACTTCTTGCACGTAGTCTGCATTTCTGTCAAAAAGGTGGGTCACAGAATCTTTGATGGCCTCATGCTTGAAATTAGAGGCTGTTCCAAAGACGGTCACATTGGGGACGGTAGAACACAGCTGAGCCACAGCTTGACCCTGGAAATGAGACACAGTAATCACATCACATGCGAGCACCACCATTCCGAGGGAGGTGTTATATAACATGGGTCAAGAACATGGCACAGAACATGACACAGACATTCAGTAAATATTAACTACCTCAAAGCCAGTCTCACTGGACAGAAGGTAGAACTTCTTGACTTTAGCATAGTTGACATTTTTGTTTTTAGTTTAGATTCATGTTTTTCCATTAAGGCTATAGGGTATTTATCAGCATCCTTGGCCTCTACATGCTTGAGGTAATGAATATCTCCTGCTCAACTGTGACAGCCAAACGTGTCCAGACATTGCACCATGTGTCCTGAAGGACAGAAACTTGTCTTGCTTGGCAACCACTTATGTGGAGGAAAAGTCAACAGGATCTAACCTCAACACTAAACTACTGTTTAACCTTGTCAAGCTACCTCCCAGAAGTAATGCTACCCAGTGCACAGTAATCTTGGAGAATGCCTTAGTTTGGCTCTAAGAAGCAGAATCTGAGTAAACGCATGAATATAAATGTTTTATTTCTAAGATAATCATTGGTACCAACAGGGTTAAGACCCAAATGAAGAATCAGAAAGGTGGCACATCCTGTAAGTACATGGTTTCAAAACTAAGAAGCTGAGTTTGATCCCCGCATTCAAATTCAGAGAGAGAGAGAGAGAGAGAGAGAGAGAGAGAGAGAGAGAGAGATTGAAAGAGAGGAAGAAAGAAAGAAAGAAAAGCAAAAGCTGGTCATGCTGGAGCATGCTTGTAATTCTAGTGCTGGGAGGTAGAGACCAGAAGGATCCCCAAGGCTTGCTGGACAGCCATCTTGGCCAACTGAATATGGTCCCAGGCAATGTGAGACCCTTTCTCAAAAGAATTGTGGATGGCAAACTGAGGAGCAACATGTATGATTTCCCTCAGGAGCACACAAAAAGAACACACATGTGCACACACACACACATACGCACATGTAAATGTGAACATGCTCATGATCCCCTCACCCACAGAAAGACCCAAAAGAAAACCAGATGATTTAGCGCAATGATTCAGTCCACCAACTTGTAGCACTTGAGAGAACAAAATCCCCCAAAGAAAGGGCTGGCTGTGCATGTGTTATCAAATTAATGTCTACCCCGGACATCTAGAGCTCAGCCTCGCTGACACCTCCATGATGAAGATCCTAACCAACTAATTTCCATCTAGTACTGGTAGGAGAAACTCTTGATGTGTCCCCACGAGTCAAGTGTGCTCTGTGGCTAGGCTGAAGCTCACAGCATGCCACTGTCAGCATGTTGTGTGTGGAGCAGATATGCATGGCCGACTGACAGACCCATCGGGAAGGGCTAAATGGGGTATTATACGAGACAGGACCTAAGACAAAATGTGATTCTGACTAGATGCTCAATCTTAATCATCTCCGCCCCTTGCGGGCTTATTATATCCAGGGCTAAAAATGTCCAGTCAAATAAAGAAAAGGTCAACATGTGGTTTAAATGGTAAGTGGTCTAGGGGGGAATTACAAATGCAGCTAAGAGGAGGGTGATTTGTGTCTCCTCTGCCAGCATGGTCAACATTTAAGACACTGAGCAACATTACGGGAGCGTGTGCATCGTGAAACTTTCCAGGAAAACCCAATTTGCTGGTAATTAAGATTAGAAAAACCTGCCATTGCTCTCCAGCATCCCATTTATCATCTTAAGGAGGGAGATTTCTATCAGTCATCTGCCACAGTCCTTTCTGCCTATCTTCCTATTTTCATGTTGGTGGGTAATTCACTTTGGCAGGTCAGTTTATGGAAATGTTATCAGCAATTCCAATTAATGGCAAGATGGAGAGATTCACAGAATGTCAGAGTTGGATGATTGCCCCACGTCTCCTCCCTCAACACCCTCTTATAGTTGAGGGAAATGACCACAGAAGGGTCCAGGCCTCTCAGCTTTTCAGATGCATAGCTGGGACTCAAACCAAAGGCTTCCTAACTCTAGTTATTTCTGTTTTCTATTATTCTATCCTGTCAATTTATTTTGACATTCTAAGCTAAACAGGTTTGACTTGCTGCCTAAAATAGATGTGGCATTATCATTGGGAGGTCGACATTCCAGAACATGGACATAAACCTAAGACTCGACACAGGGCACAACTCTCTATGCTCAGTATAGTTTTGGTATTTATTTAGTGTTTTGTCCCAGATTTCATAGGACAAAGAGGGCTCTGCCTTCTGAATGAGCATAAATATCATCAGCCAATGCATTGGCTCCTTCAAATTCACTGACCTCAGTGTCAGCCTTGGTTACATCTCTGAAGTGATATGGCTTGAGCAGACCCTGGCAGTAATGGCGGAGGTTAGAATTAAATTTAACATCCTTGTATGCCCCTCAGTCTTTGGGCAAATGTTACATTTACTCATTCAATTATTCCCCAAATTTCCATTGTTCAGTTCAGTGCTATTGACTCTATTGTCTCTATCTGGTGGGTTCCTCCAAACAAAACATCAAATTCGTTCACCCAAAACATAATTCATGACCTCCTTGAAAATGGACTGATCTTAAAAAAAAAAAAACAAAAAACAACTTATCTATCTATCTATCTATCTATCTATCTATCTATCTATCTATCTATCTATCATCTATTTATTTATCTTTTATTTTATATCCCAATAATAGTCCCCTCCCTCCTCTCTTTCTGGTCCTAACCTCCTTCTCCCTTCCCGGAATCTCCTCTTCCCTCCCCCTCAGAAAAGAGACTCTTCCCCCTCCCAACTACTCATCCCAGCAACATCAAGTTGTATCAGGATTGAGCACATCCTCTACTTCAGTGGCCTGGCAAGGCAATCCTGCCCAGATCAAGTGATCAAAAAGCATGCAAGACAGTCCTTGTCAGAGACAGCCCCCACTCCCTTTAGCAGGTGACCCACAAGAAAACTAAACTCTCCATCATGTACATATATGTAGGGGGCCTAGGTCCAGGAAAGTGGACTGATGTTTAAATCAGTGTGCAGGGATGCTGCAGCAGTGACCTGACACACGGGATGACTCTCATGATAAAATACATGTTTTCTCGCAGTTTGCAACTCTTCTCAAAGCTTGGTATGATTTTTCTTGTAGGGGGATTGCTGGTCCGGGCCACTCTCCTTGGCTCAGAGGTAGCTACCCACAGCCTCTGTCTCTTCACACCCTCTTCCCTCTGTGCCAGTTTCTTGTGTGCAGATTTCCCCTTCTTGGATTAGAGACCACTGCAAGAATCTCACTTTTGTTTTATTGTTACTTCTGTAAAAGTTCTGCTGTAATTTGAATTAAAAAATCTGCCAAAGGATCTGGGCATGTTAGCTCTCGCCTGTAATCTCAGCACTCAGGGAGGCAGAGACAGGCTCTGTGAATCCAGCCTGGTCTACAAACTGAGTCTAGGACAGCCAAGGCTACAAATAGGAACTCTGTCATGAAAAAGGAAATCTGCCAAAGGTGTGTGTGTGTGTGTGTGTGTGTGTGTGTGTGTGTGTGTGTGTGTG
>NW_026596034.1:29820030-29827149 GCF_907164565.1 Psammomys obesus | reverse complement strand
GTGTGTGTGTGTGTGTGTGTGTGTGTGTGTGTGTGTGTGTGTGTGTGTTTGAGCTTAATTTCCAGGTTGCACTAGGCTTGAGAGGTGGTAACACCTTGAGTGTGGAGCTAACTAAGAGCTGACAACTTTCAAGTCATTTTCAGTAGTGGTGGTCTTTGAAGGGAATGTAGGGACTTTCATCTCTCTTGCTTCATGACTGGCATGGTATGAGTAGTTTTGTTCTGCCATGTATTTCCACCATGATATTCTAGCTTCAAACAGGCCTAAAATGGCAGAGTCATAACACCAGGGGACTACCATTATATATGAGCTCTGCTGTTGACTGAAATTAACATACAAGCATGATTAAAATCATGCAACATGAGTATTATGTATAAAGATAGTATATGTAATAGCATATATCATACATATGACACCACATAGAATGATGTATAATTATATACTTATATTAAATATATTTTTATAGTTAGTGTTATATAATATACACATACACATATAATTAATACGTAATATAGAATGTTTAGGGGCTAGAGAGACGGTTTAGCAATTAAGAGTGTTTATTAACTTCCTTTTCTTGCCTTCTTGCACACCTTCATGCACATCCAGACAGACAGACAGAGACAGACAGACACACACACACACACACACATACACTTAAGATTAATCTAAAAACTTTAAAAGGAACATTTAATTAGCAACGGATAATTAAGATTCTTTTAGTAACATCTGTATACTCTATAAGTATCTTGTGTTGTGTAAAATATATAATATATGTTATGTAAGTAACAAGCACAAATTCAGCTGTTTGTAGCCTTTTAGCATCCCATCAACTCACTGAGATGATGAAAGACTCGTATAAGATCTCAATGGTTTTTTTTTAAAGTAAATACCATTCTGCGTTCTGTATTTGAGCATTCTCCTTCACAGTTATAGGAAATCTGTACTCTGCTTTCTCTTTCTCCCCAGGTAATGCAAGATCAGCAGCTCATCCATTCTTGCGCTTTGCAGCTAGCCCAGGAATTGCAGGGACACAATAAACATTTGTGGGTGATGGAATTACTTCTCAATAAAAAGGATTTTAAATTTGCCCGCAGACCCATGGTATTAAATGAACAAGACAATACGTGTTCCTGGCAGCCGCGGTAAATGGTGTTATGCACGTGCCTCTTTTAATGGACTCTCCTTCCCCCTTCGGAACACAAGCATTCTGCTGTGAGCACCTTTGCCCTTCTCTATGGCTAACAATGCAGCAATAATAGCGGCTGTGCTCCTTTTCGTCCTTCCATGAGCCGGGCACTAAAGGCTTTGTTAAATCCTTAAACCACGCTAAAGCAATTTTTGTTTCCTATTCAAGCCTTAAAATGGGTATTTAGAGAGTGACGGGGGCTTGCCCAAACTTATGGAGCCTGGGAATGATAAAGCCATGTGTCCAGACTTTAAGGTCACCTCTGTATTCTGCTGTCAGTCTTTCCAGCTGTCTAGCCAATCATGCAGGCTGCTGACCCAGGACCTAACCCTTTAGCAGTTCAACCTTTTGGCATCATAGTACGATGCTGTCATTTACAAATGTGTTTGACCCCAGTCATTTTCTTTAGATATGTGCAGCCTGTGAGTCACTAATTAGATACACCTGGTTTGTATTCTTGGGGATTCTGTTGTCCTTGGCTTCAATCTCAAAGTTTTCACTGGTGTGCTCTGGAGAGCTGGGTCTCAGGGTATAGGAGTGAACAGGTTTCTAGCTCTATTTCCATCATTCCATTATCACAAGGTTGCTGTAGCCTCCCACCTGCCTCCCAGAGCAGGAAATATGGGAACAATCATGAAGAAGTCTTTCATGTCTCTGCAGAGTAATAACACAAAGGCAATGAATGGGAGGCAAGATCTTGCTGTAGAAATACCAGATGCAGTAAACAGACGGTTAGAGGAACCTTTGGTGTGGTCCATTCTGAGTGCTGAATAAGCAACAGTCTTTAGCTGTAGTTTTGGAGGTTGGAAGAAGCCCAGTGGAACTTTGGAAAGTCACTCAATAAACATTGAAGACATGATCTTATCAGAGCACTGAGATTCAGGCTCAGCATTAGAGACTCAACTATACAAGAAAAAGGAGTGGGTATATCACAAGTTGACTCCATTATGTAGAGGTCTTCTACCTGCCTGGTCTTGTTTCTCACCATACACTAGAACTCTGGCTTTGATCCTAAGGGGAAATACCCACTTCTTCCAAAGGGTCACCCTATCTCTCAGCACAGTATCTATAGTCATACAGTCATTACTGCTTGGCATCCTCTTCCCTGTCATTTATCTGGATAGTCTCTCATCATCTTTATATCTCAGCCTCCCACTTACTTACCTCATTCAATCCTGAAGATGCCTGCAATGCCTGCCTGCATTCTGTCTCCACCATGTGATGTCCCTGAATCACAAAGGTGAGTCACACATGGTTCCTCTCATCTTGGAATAGGCATTTTAATGCATTTAAAGAGCCACTAGCAGAGTCAATGCATCATTAGAAGTTCAGTGACATACCTACATCAGGATGGTAAGAGCATCAATTTCAAGGAAAGGTGTGGTCTAAGACCCTATGATATACTGTGCATTTGTACATATGTGGAGAATAAGAGGTGTGCATTAAGGAGGAGTGTATGGGTATGAAGGAGACTAGATAGAGAAAAAGAAGGACACCCCCTTCCACTGTGTTATGCATTCTTAACTGTGTCATGTGACTGAGGGCAAGTTAATCACTGTTTTAGAAATGAGAATTTAGGAGGCTGGAGAGATGGATCAGCAGTTTAGAATGCTTGCTGTGCATTCATGAGGACTGGAGTATGGATCCCAGCTCCCAGATAACAAGCCAGGTGTTCGAGGCAGTTCTGAAACGCTGATTCTATAAGAGGTGGATATGGAGGAATTACTGAGGATACTGGTTTTCATCCTGTGCAAGGAAACGTCATCACAGTTTCAGTGAAAACTCTGCCTCAAAGGAATAAGTTGACAATGATAGAGGATACCAACCTGACAGATGATATCAAGTATCCACTAGATTCCTGGTCTTTCTGGCCTTTGCATATGCTCACTACCCATGCATCTGCACATATATGTGGACATACATGCACATAATTAACCAATCAATCAATTTTGAAATGGTTGAGTTTTAAGGTTGTTCCAGTTTAAGATTTCTGCTCTCATAAACTCATTCTTCCCCAGAACCCTCGAAAGTGTATCAGAAGAAGTTTCCTTGAGACAATGAAAGCCAAACTAGACCCGGGGCACAGGTCATTCACCCCAGCTGCTTGAAAGATGGGGGCAAGAGGATTTTAAGTTCAAGGGCAGCCTAAGATACAGAGTGAGTTCAAGGCCAAGCATGCTGGTGGCCTTGGGTCCAATTCCCCAAAACTATTTAAAAGCAAAGCAAAATGAGAAGACAGGAAAGGAAGTTTCTATCTGCATCATAACCACTTCTGAATTGGTTTCAAAAATAGAATTCTATTTAGCTCTTTTAAAAGTTGTTTTCACTTTCAAACAGCTTATGGAAACCATAGGCCGTTAATGTGGTCAGAGAGTGGAAATGACTTAGCAGAATGAGTCCGTGAGCACACTGAGAAAATGCACAGAGGAAATTAAGAGGGAAGATTTATTCCAAGGAATCATGGGCTAATGTTCCCCCTTTTTATCAATGCGCAGAGGCACAGGCTTGCAAACATACTGTGCACTATACGACAAAGCCTGGGTCTCTAGACACTCACACTACCCTTATGCCTTTCTTGTATGACAATATAAACTCTCATGTTGGGTCTTCACAATTGATACTGTCATTTGCCTGCTTAACAATTTATTCCATTCTTGGAAAAACATGATATTCAAATCCCACCTTGGGGACTGCTCTCTGTGACCCACCACGAAACGTAGCAAAGAATATTCTGTGGGCTCACCTACTATGCTGTAAAGATTAGTCAGTTTTTCCTTTTCCTATGTTGTGTTGTTCAAATCTGTTGACCTAAGCAGCACTGATTGTAACAGGTGGGCACTGAGACTTTCGATGGCAAGAAGCTACAGGGGAACATGGTCAAGGCAGAAGACAAGGAAAAAGTGAAGAGGGTGGGACAACATTTTTAACTGCTCAAGATATGAGTCTATTTTGGAATGCTGCTCTTTGAGCATATCAGCTGACTTACTATTTCATCAGGCCAGCTGTGACTAAAATAGACCTTTAGGATTGGGCCTGTTCATGTTTCTTGATAGAAGAAAAGGGGTTGGAGCATCATGAGAGTCTCATTTGATAGCCGCTCCCTCCCACACCCCATTGCCATGTAATTCTTACCCAGATATACACGGTCTTGTTAAGTGGTAGAGAATACAGATGTTGGAAAGGGTTGATTGGAGGGGGGTGGGGCTCCATTTTCACTGTATCTTAGTCTAGGTTTCTGTAAACATAACTTTTGTTCTCTATATAATTATTGTCTTCGAGGCTTATTGCCTCTGTCTGCTAAGCTAAGCCTATGGAAATTTTTAGCCTCCATATAATCTAATCTAGGCCTAGATGGTTTCCATCTTTGAGATTTACTGCTTAATAAGCTCACTCTTTCTAGCTCTTTTCTGAACTCTAGATGGCTGGTTCAACTCAGCTGTTCTGGCTCAATTTCCTCTCCAAGCTGAATCAGCTTCTGACTGAATTTCTCTGCCTGGCCTTATACTACCTTTGACAATATGTTTTAGTCTTCTGGCGCCTTCTCATTCTCTGGTTCTTTCTGTCTTCACCTGTGTCTAGCTTCTTCTCTCTCTCTCTCTCTACAACCTGTCTCTGTACAACAGTCCAGGTAAAACTACCTCTTCTCCTCTCTGTGCTGCAATTTCAAGCAGCTTCATTTTTTCTCTCTGCTCTCATGAGAGTTGGGTGTATCCTATCTCTGACTCATTCTGTTGAATCTTTCTCTGATGTGTCACTTTGTCTTTCAATTAGACATAACTTTCAGACATGGGCGCTTTCTTCTACAAACTAACTTTACCTTCATTGTTAGGACCACGGGTGTGTAGTCAGGGTATGTCTATATCCGAGCTGGATCACACAGCATAAAAGGTCTTTGGATGTGGCCAGAGCAGCATTTTGCTGGATTTGAGCTCTTCTACTTGGTCATGTTGAGCTGTGCCTGGGCCTGGTATTGGGCCTCTGCTGCCGCCCACTGCCCACCTCCCACTGCCTGCAGCTTCCCAACCATGGATCCCCACAAAATGAGTGAGCTTCGGGCCTTCATGAAGATGTGTAGGCAGAATCTATAGGTTTCAGTTGCTGTGATGAAACACAATGACCAAGAGCAAGTTGGGGAGGAAAGGGTTTACTTGGCTTACACTTCCACACCCATGGTCCATCATTGAGAGAAGTCAGGGCACAAACTCAAGCAGGGTAGGAAACTGGAGGCAGGAGCTGATGCAGAGGCCATGGAGATTGGGGATGCTGCTGACCAGCTAGTTCTCCATGGATTGCTTAGCCTACTTTCTTATAGAACCTGGGACTTCCTGCCCAAGTCCACCACTGACCACCCACAGTGATCTGGGCCCTCCCACATCAATCACTGATTAACAAATGCTCTACAGGCTTGCCTACAGCCCTAGCTTATAGAGGCATTTTCTCAACTGGGGATCCTTCCTCTCTTTAGTTTGTGTCAAGTTGATATAAACTAACCAGCACACAAAGCTACGGGGAAGCCATCACTCATCCTAAGGTGGGCTGTCCAGTAGTATTCCAGAGTCAATTGGCAAGCAAGCCAGATAAACTTATTGGTTCACCAAGAGAGAGTTGAGTCTGTCAGCTGGTCCTTATTTGGATGAGTAGATGTTTTGTTTATACCTTCTAAGGGGAAATTTAGACAACAGGATTTCCCTCTTTTAAGTTTCCCCCCAAACAGTAGACACATTCTTTGCAAAGTCTTGGTAGGTGCTGTCAGCCTTCCACTCCTCTTCCATTACTTATATGAATGAGTACATCTCAGAACTAGTACCAGCCACTCTGATCTTATAGAGACCTCTTGAAATGCAGCTTCCCAGGCTCCACACAGACCTCCAGCAGAAGAACTGTCCCGATGGGACGCTGCAGCCTGAGCTTAACGAGCTTTCTTGAGGAGTCAGACGCAGCTCACATTGAAAACTCTGGATGCAGATAATCCTAAGTAACTAACATCTACTCCATGGGGTAGATAGGAAGCCCACCCAACAGATCTGAACGACAGCTGTTCTATTCCAAACCCAAATTGCACTTGGATGTTGGTGTATCCTTTCTATATCACCTGGGAATGCTGATGTGCAGCAGCACTAGGATTGCTTCACGATGGTTTCCTGCCTCTAATGTGTTCAGTCGTGGCCTTGTCACACTCCACTTCCTCTTTGCCTAACCGAGGTTGACGTCAGAGCCTATGGGCTCAGTGTGTGGGATCCTGTCTGTTGGGACATGGCTGACGTAGGCTTCTGAGACTCAGACACAGGAAGAGGAAATAAGTCCTTAGCACCAGGCACAGGACCTAAAGCTCTCAACTCTTTGGAGGTGCACGACCTGGGTTGTGGCCACAGAAGCTGTACATTGAGTTTCCCAAAGGCTCTGACTCATCAGCCAATTGCGAATGTGACTGTCCTGTGGCTATTTTCTCTGCTCTGAAATACTCCTTCCTGAAAGAGGCCTTGTAAGACTCAGGAACTGGAACGAAGGAGTACGCATCCACTTTTCCTTAGCCAGACTGCTTTGAGCTCCTTGCTGAGGCTCTTGTGTAAGGGGTAAAGTGGTGAACCTTGCAGACTGCTCTGTGCCATCCGGGCTCTATAGAGCTCTATAAATGCCAATTCTTTCCATCTTCGGCAAGAATTCTACCATGCAGATACTAACTATATCTTCCTCATCAACATGAAAGAACTAAAGCATAGAGAAGTTAGGGAACCACCTCAAATGTCAGAGTACCAGCCAGAGGCAAAATCTGAACCATTTTTGTCATCTTTGTTTGCCCAGGATTCTTCAGTCTTAACTCTTGCTCTCTGCTATGGAATAACAGTGGGTATATAGGCAAGGAGAGGGAAGGAGATAGGGAGACATGATAGATAGATAGATAGATAGATAGATAGATAGATAGATAGATAGAT
>NW_026596034.1:29747697-29820020 GCF_907164565.1 Psammomys obesus | reverse complement strand
GATAGATAGATAGATAGATAGATAGATAGATAGATAGATAGATAGATAGATACTCTAATAGACTAGTTATTTTCCATCAAGCATTATGATGGATGCTTGCCACCACGCATGCCTCCCTCCTGTTGGTAGTCCCCATCATTGAACACAGGCTCGGGAGAGGACAAGTGCACATCCTCAAGGTAGTCCCACTGAACCATTCCAGGTTCAGAAGGCCTAAGCGGTGCAACCGGAGGTGATGGCAGTTAAACCAAAGCACATTTAGTGCCAAGAGCAAGCTCTTATTGCCTTGCTATTGACCTTCACTGAAACAAAATGGAGACAATACAGAGATGGCTTGGCAAGCTGAAGCTCCCTCTATGAGGATAGAAGTGGGCCAGGAGGAGGAGACAAGAGAAGTAAAAGGGAAGATACCTATGATCAAAGCACCATATCTACCTGAAAGGAGACAGCAACATAAAATTCGTTGATTTGTACAATGAACATGTAATCATAATTATAATGGGGGAAGGGATGCTGTTGCTTGGTTGGTAGAGTACTTTCCTAGCATGCAGGAAACCCTGAGCACAATCTCCAGCGTTGCTTTAAACTAGCACTGTGGCACAGCCTTAAATTCTATCTCTTACTATACACCACATCCTTTATTACTCAAGAGGTAGAGGCAGAAGGATCTGAAACGCATGACTATTCTTGTCTAGCTAGCTTGAAGCCAGTCTGAGCCACATGAAACCACATCAAAAACTTTGATAAGGGCCCGATGTGTTGGTAAACCCCTTTAAATCTAACACTTGGAAGTCAGAGGCAGGCAGGTGTCTGTGAGTTTACAGGCCAGCCTGATCTACATAGCAAGTTCCAGTCCAGCCTGGGTTATATGAGACCCTTTCTCAAAAAGAAATTGTATTATGATAAATTTTTAAAAAGATAGAAGGGATAGGGGATCATAAACCCCCAATCCTAGCTTAGGAGCTGTTGACAGTTGATAGCTTCTTGTGGGGAGAGACTCGGTTGCTGGTTTTTGTTGTTGTTATTTTGAGGCACAGTACCCCATAGATTAGCTACACTCCAGTGAAAGTTCCCATATCCAAGAGTATATGGGCAAAACAATTGGACTCAGGTAAAAATAAAAATAAAAAGGTATTTTAAGGTAAAAATAAAAAGAAGGAGAGGGAGAGGAAACATTAAGAGTGGGTAAAGTTGGAGGGTGAATCTGGAAGGAGTCAAGGGAAGGATGATGAACATGATGAAAACACATTGTATGAATGTGTGTATAAAATTCTCAGAATTAATGAAAATGTAATTTTTCTTTTTAAACAAGATGAAGTTCCTGGACCCAATTCCTGGGTCCTTTCTGGATTCTCACTGCATAGTTGGCTTGAGTTACATGGAACCTAGTTGAGCCCCAGAGCCCTGCTTTTTAGATCCAGGGTGCTAACGACTAACTCATGGGATCAAATGTAGTTCAAAAGCAGTAACTTCTATGCTCTGACTTACACTGAGTCAAACTGGGCGCCTCATAAACTGTTGCTACCAGTCGCTTTCTTGTGTCTGAGACCAAATTCCTGACAGAGCAGCTTGAAGGGGGGTAGATTTCTTTCATCCCTTACTCTCAGAAACTGTAGCCCTTCATGGTGGTGGAGCATGCCACCTGGAGCAACCCTGTTTGTAGTGATGGGGGCATGTGTCGGCAGGTTTCACGGGATGCTGGACCAGGATACACTGAAAAAAAAAAGTATGACCACAATCTGACAGTCACAAGCCTGTCCCCAGGAACCCACCTCCACCAGCTAGCTGTGTGCTCAGTTCCAAATGTTCCACAACATCCCAGAACAGCTTCACGAGCTGGGAACCAAGGGTTCAGTGCCTACGCCTGTGGGGTACATTTCATATTCAAACCACAGACACTGGCTTTTGGCTTTTTCTCCATTGCCTTCCCAATCCACCTCTTCTGGGATGCCTTCCCAGAGTCCCATGGGAGAGTTTGTATCTTGTGCTCAGTCTGCACACTCACTCACAGCCCTACCCAGTGCTCCTCCTCACCACATTAGAATCATTTTTCTCTTCTACCCATCCCTCTTCACATGTCTCTCTTTCCCCTTCCTTTCATTTTTTAATTTTATTTTTGGCTTTTTTTTGAGACAAGATCTCACACTGTAGCCTCCAGGCTAACCTGGAACTCCCTGTAGTCATCTTACCTCAGCCTCCTGACTGCAGAGATTACATGTAAGAGGTTCCCATTCACCCCTGAGCCTCAGTGTTCCCATCCAGTACATTTGAGAAAGTGCTGACTACCCCAGAGGTGGATTAGGTGCTCACGACAACAGGGGAGTTTGCTCTGCGTGGTGAGTACCCAGAGCAGGGTATCGGTGAATTCCAGGCTTTTTAGCCTTTTTACCCAAAGCACGATTCCATTCCATCCCATCCCACTCTGAGACCTATACTTGACAACTGCAGGGCAATTAGCTGGGTTGGAAGGGTTCCACTTATAACCATTGCCGTTCTGGAACAATATCTTACTAGAATTTTATGTGAATTGGAAAGACAAGCCTATACCCACAGAGGTGTAAGTCTGGGCAACTGAAGTGAGGATGGTCTTAGCTTGCCTGTATGATGTAGGTACCTTTTTGTAGCATATAGCCTGCCCAACTGCACATGACAGCCCTAACCTGCCCTTATAGGCATCATAACAAGTCTTGTTTCTCTGGTCAGCAACTTTCTCCAGGAAGTGGAGGTTATACACAGTCACAGCAAGATCTATAGCTTAAGATGGCCTCTTTGCCTCAAGTTGAACTCAAGTAACCATGCGGCCAGAACTGTGCTCAGGGAGCAGCCAGCCCACCAGATGGCAAAATCTCCTTGCAGGACTCTAAATCACAGAGTCAGAGCCCTTCCAGGCTGGCTGCTTTCCAAACAGTGCACCTGGACAGATTTCTGGGATGGCTGTATTTGCATAGTGGGGATGCCAGGTTCCCGTTTCCAGCCAAATGACAATTTCGCACCCAGTTTGGAGCTGTGGTTTTTTATAAATGCATCTCTCTCAACCCAAACCAAATTGAATCACAGTCCAGGCAAGGTGACCAAGTACATCATATAATTTATTGTTGAAATAGCAAAGTGGAAAGTGCTATAGCTAAAATCCTGGATCAATAGATAAACTAAAAGTGTCCTGGTAAATTGTGTTATGCTGTCATTCTGATATTGAGTCAAGAGGTGGCCAGGAGGGAAGAGCCTCGGTAAGACTTGGATCTGTGGTCTACCGCACATTACTTGAGGGTCGCGATCTGGTTATTCTGAATGGATGGCTGCATTCCTACAGTTGGGGTAACTGGATGTAACCTACCAGGCAACCATGGGAACAGACTAGACATGGAGGAACTGAACCTTGTGAGGACCACAAGCTTACCCCTCTTACTCTGAGCAGAAGCCTACATAGCATCTCCTCCCTAAACACGAAGATTTGTGAACCGACTTGCCACAGCGCCTGGCAGAGATCAGGTGCTCTTCATAGGCTTTACAACTCAGTGAGCTGCCTTCTGCCCTGCTCTAAATGTCTGCACTAAATGTCTCATTAACTACAGTGGTTGACCCCAGCTGGAGCCCAACACTGGTCTCAACACTTTCTGATGTGATGGAGCATTTCATTTGAAAGCTCCTGCCCTGGCCGTGAACTTCTCCAACTCAGACAGTTGCTCTGTTCCTGCCAGCCCTCATGGATCAGTCATTGGGACTCTTTACTGGGACTTCAGATCCTGAGGCTGAGGTTCTGACTGGGGCAGGTCAGGGCCTGTCACTGCTGGAGGTGACATCTGAGGCTCCCAGATCAGACTAGTTCACCGGTTAGTCCTGTAGGGAGGGAGCTGATGTGCTGTGGATCAGTCTCCAGATAAGGCTTCCCGCTGGGGTGCTTAGACTGAGTCACTTCATCTTTCTATGCCTTCATCTTCAGACTGGCTCTCTTTGCAGGGCAGCAAGTGTCTCCAAAGCTCTTTATTCTGTTGTTTCATTTTAAGGAGAAACTTTCAAAGTTAACTGGAATCACAAAGTTTTTGTGGATACATCACAAGCAAAATCGCTTCATTCTGAGTGCTGTTTACTAAGCCATCTCCCTTACTTAAGCAATGCTCCCTAGATAGGCTTTTATTCACCTCTTTTCCTAGAGCAGCGGTTCTCAACCTTCCTAATGCTGCACCCCTCTAATACAGTTCCTCATGCTGTGGTGACCCCACAACCATAAATTAAAAATTTTGCTTCAGAAATGTAATTTTGCTGCTGCTATGAATCATAATGTAAATATCTGTGTTTTCCCATGGTCTTAGGCAAACCCTGTGAAAGGGTCATTTGATCTCCTAAGGGGTCCTGACTCATAGGTTTAGAACCAGTGATCTAGAGCCAAGCATAATATTAGTACATAGAAGTGATTCATAAAGCTTAGAGCATGAATGAATGACAGCCTTTCACTTTTTTTTTTTGCCATCTCTGTAAGGCAACATTGTTCCTATCTTTGTCTCTTCAGTGTCCCACAGATTTTATATGTATATGTTTTACACAGTAAATAAATATTTATGTGCCATAAATGTCAGTGGATTGTGTGCTGGCCACAATCCTCTTTCTGCTGCAGGATTTTCTAAACCCCGGAACACTAAATAGCTTGTTCTGGGGACAGAGCACCTCCAGAAACACTCCATTACATTTACCAGCCAGGGCAGCAAATCATGTAAGAACACATGTGTGTGGCCATGGTGTCCTCAGTGTAGCTGTAAGTGGGAAGAAGAGAGTCCTCCACGAGGCTTAGTGCACTGCCTGGTACCAACTGATACTGACATGAGAGAATTCATCTCCTACCCTATCTTTTCAAGAAGATGTTGGATCAGGCCCTTGGGCTTGTCTCCCACACTGGAGTCCAAGGAGGGGGAACTTGGAGCATGGAGAAGATAGACTGGAAGACATGAAACTTGGAAATGGTCTTGGGTCATCTGCCTATCGAGGAAGAACATCCTCCTGGGACAGTTCCAGGGTGAAAACAAATCTGATGGCATGGGGACTAACGGCCCCCCCCACAGTAGCCCATTCTTTGTTGAGGTGTCCCTACTATCTCGGAAGGTCTTCTTTGTGGCATTATATAGACAGACTCTCTGCAAATTATGCTGCCAGGAAGCATGGCCCACAAAACCTTGTTTGTGTTGTGCCCCCACTGTTACTGTTATGCTTCCAACATAAATCCTGTCTTTTGGACCTTTTGTTTCCTGGCTAGAGCTTGTTTACCCCATTCCCCTCCAGTAAATAATGGCCTGGGAGGTGACAATTCTCTTAAATGTGAAACAATGGAGTGGCAGCGGTTGTAGATATTGGCGTAACAGAAAGCCATGGCTGCCCTAACACCAGCAAAGCTGAGCTCATCAGTAATTTCTCCTGTTATGTACAAACAGTGGAGAATGAAAGGTGCCATAGTGCCATGGTGGCGATCTACACTGGGCTCCAGTCAGCTCTTTTCAGAAAAGCATTGTTACGAAGGCAACACACATTCATGGCCACTGTAAAGAATTACATTCCAAAACTCCAAAAGGATGGAGATAGATAGATAGATAGATAGATAGATAGATAGATAGATAGATAAATACATAGATAGATAGATAGATAGATAGATAGATAGATAGATAGATAGATAGATGTCACCAACTACAGTGCTGTTTGTCAGAGATAAACTCTCTGGTCCTTTGGCTTATATCATTCTTGTTTTCTGATAACTTATTTGCTTACCCACAGAATTGGAACTGTGATAATCGTCATCGTGCACCTCAATGTATTTTTTTAAATTTCTGAGCTTACATTGCATTTTGGTAGATCATGAACAAAATTAAACACTATCATTTTTTAATAGCTACAGGATAATTCTATCATACTGCTAAACTGTATTTTTTAAAATAAATCTATGTCTCACCAGGAAATTTATTCTCTACTATCTTGAACCATATTTAACTATCTTTTTGAAGGGACCACTGTGATCTGCAAAAGGTGAAGTCTCTTTTATCTACAAAATAGAATTTGTGTCCAGTACATTACATCACTTGTAAGTGCCAAATGTTTGAGTGAAGAGTGGTTGTCTATGGGGTGGTGTGTGTGTGTGTGTGTGTGTGTGTTCATGTATGTGAAGGCTTAAGTCTGGTGTCTGGAATCCCCCATCAATTGTTCTTCTATTATACTCATTTGATGTAGCCCCGCTGAATCAAACCCAGAACTTGCTGATATGGATACTCATTAGCCAGCTTGTTCTGGGGACACCCTGTCTTTATCTTCCAAGGATGGAATTATAGCTGGGCTGTGATGTCAACCCAACATTTCAGATGTGTCCTGGGCGTCTGAACTCCAGGCTTCATGCTTGCAAGGCAAGAATGTGGCCACTGAGCTCTTTTCCCATCCTGATGATCCTAGTTTCTCTAGGAGAGATTGCCTATTGTTGAAGTTGTGTTCTATTATTTCATTTCAGTTTATCTAATTAGTACAGTTTTTCTGTAGTGCTGGGGATAGACCAAGGGCTTTGCGTGTGCTTGGCAAACGTCCCCAGCACTATGCCCTATGTTTTTATTCAGCAGCCTGACCAGCAGGAAACTGAGTTCAAAAGACTCAGTAATTTTCTACAGAGAAGGTTTGGGGCATTAAAACAAAAATTTCCATGTCTTTAGTCTACAGAGGAATACAGCAGAACCCACCAGGGGGTATTTTTGCTTTGAAGACTACATTTCAGTAGTGGGAAATCAAATACAGTTACTGGCTTAATGGTTTACAAGCTGTCTTAAATAATGAAACTGTCCACATATGGCTTGTGTTTTGATGATAACATATTTATTTATTTATTCCACATACTTAATGTATCTGCTGCCCTGTAATTAAAACGCTCATTATCATCACACAGATGTTGTCCAATTAGAAGAGGTGAAGTTCATCAGTTTAATGCAATCCAACCCTTGTCACTCATTTCCTCCTTTACAGACACAGTGCTACTCACTGAAAGCACAGAGGTGCCACGTAGCCTAGGAAGATGGATGGGATTGCACATATTCTTGCCAACCATGCAGAGGCAGCCAATGCCTAGCTGTTGGTGGACGGATGGATTAATAGATAAGCATATAGATTATCTGGGTGGATGATGGATGGCTGGGTCAGTGGGTGCATGGCTGGGTCAGTGGGTGAATGGATAAATGGATGTGTGAATGGATATATAGACGAGGGGATGGATGGCTAGGTGGCCGAGCAGGTGTATAGATAAGTAGACAAATGAGTACATGGGTGAAAGGATGAGTAACTAGATCAAATCTGGTGAGGGCAACATTAGAGAGACAATGCAGGATGTGCAGAGGAGGAGAAGCATGGAAGGCTTCTAAGGGGATGTAAAATTTAAATGCGAAAGAGAAATACCCAGGTGGAAGGTCAAGGGTGGCGATAGCTAGAGCTCAGAAGGCAAAAGGATGTGCCGCATCCCAAAAAAACAATTCCATAAACAACAGATAGAAATCTTAAAAAGAAATGTTCAAGGTATGGGAGGGGTGAGGTAAGAGAGAAAGGTCTACATAGCCAGAAGGTTCCCAGCGAGAAAGGCAGGAACAGCAAGGCAGAGCTGGAGATGAAAGGTCGATAAGAGGGCATTACAGACAGAAAGAACCGTTCTGACCTTTGGCTGGTCGTGGAAGATGGATTCAAGAGCTTGGGTTCCTCTCCAAATTCACAGCAAGGTAAAGATATAGGTGCATATAGTTTTCTCAAATTAATTTCTGGAGTAAGAAATGAATCGAGGAAGCTGGGAAACTCTCGATAATGGTGAAGACACACTCCGTTCCATTCCAATGGGGACCCTTTGAGAGGTCGTGCAAAATATAAAGCAAGGCTCATGAGTCTCCTCTCAAGGGGCCTGATGGTTACTGACTGATCCCCCAGTTCCCGTGTGGCATTTGTTGAGGGGTGCCCCTGGCCACATTAACTTCAGGGCCCTTCCAGCCTGCTCTGAGCATGCATCAAGTTGCACAACAGTAATGAGCCTTGGGCAGTAAGCCGCAGGTTTTGCTGGTAGAAAATGGGACTGTGCTGCCCCGAGGATGGGGAATCTGGGTATATCTGCTGCCAGGCTCAGTGACAACAGCTATATCTCTGCCAGCAAACTGCATCTCAAGAAGGAGAATAATCCCATTCCAATGACTTCAAGCCACAAGCAATGCCTGCCCCAGTGTTTGCTGTTGTGGGGGCACATGGACCACGCCCCCCGGGGAATTGGCATGGAAATAATGAAGGAGTTTGTTCAACTCCTGGAAATCTCAATCTTGAGATTTAAAATCTCATCCTGAGAACGGAAGGTGTGGGACAAAGCTCTCTCCTTGTTTCCGTGCCTAATGCTGGAGCACGTGACACAACCCCAAGGTGGTTACAGGTGGTCAGTCATGTGAGCTTGTCACCTGTTATCTTTCCCTATGTAAACAGAGCATGACCAGTGTCCTAAGTTCCAGCCAATGAGAAGCATTCATCCTCTAAGCTCCTCCCCACTGCCCAAAGTTTATAAGTCCTTGTTTCACATGAAATGAAGCATCATCTCTCAGATTGGCTATTTATTCTGAGCTGTAACACTGGGGGAAAGAAGGGCTCGCCTTCTCCTTGAAGATTTACTTGTCGGACCCCTGGACTCGACCTCCGGACAGGCAGTCGGGGATCGCTGCCACTCTCTTTCAGGCCACTCTACCAGCCACAGGGCCCATCTGCTGGAGCGAGCTGTCGGCTGTTCCTGAAGCAGCTGTTCCGTTCACCTGAGTCAGGTCAGGCCTCTCTCACCACCTGGCTTGATTTGCAACACAGCATGCTTCATCCTTTTCAGCCAGAAACCTTCAGGCAGAGAAGCGCGCACTTCCGGCCTGGCAGCGACCGGGCATCCCTGAATATATAGAACCACATGCTGTGTCCTGAGGGCAACAAGGTGCCTTTCCCCTGCCATTCCCATAAACGTATCCGTGTCAAGCAACTATGGATAGAACCAAATACATACCTCTTCTTGTAAATGGATTCTAGGAGCTATTTCATTTACTTACTTAATAATTAGCTTTCTGAAGTGATAGAAGAGATCTGACGATGTGTGTATGTAAGCACAGGCATGTGTATATACACATATATTAATTGTCATAGATATTATATGTATATACATATTAATTAGTCATGCATATTATTTGTTGATATACCCTATATATTAAAATATATATTAATTAGTCATACTTATTGATCCACAGAAGATATACATGTGAATATATTTACTTGTCTTTCAGCTACATACCAGTCCCTGAAGCTAGAGCTTGATTTATCTTCCAGATACCTAGCATGCTGCCTAGCACATAGCAAATAGCAAAGATCTACTGGTAAGTCCTACAGTTCAACCCATGAACTTTCCATCGGAGGAAGACAGAAGCAGATTTGTCGTTTCAATGTCCCTTTTCACTTCAGGAGGTCCAGGCCCTGCTCTAACAGCAAGGAAACAGCCCCGAGTATCACAGAGAAAGGTCCACTTTTACTTGGCCATCAGGACAGGACAAGTTTTAGGACTGAGGATGCAGCCTTTCTCCCAGCTTGGGGTAGACTGTGGAGAACAGAGCCCCCTCAGTCAATGCTCTTGAGGCTTAAAATATTTGCCTTGCTTAATGCATTCCTGACTGGACCTGTCTCCTAATCACCTCAAATCCAGGCTTACTGCCTTGAGAGTGTAAATAATCCCCTGAAGGGCTTAGAACTTTCTATGGGGAAAAAAAATCACAGATCTCAGGGAAATAAAGATTACCAGGTGAAATTTGTATTTGCTCAATCTAAAAACAGGTAGATTGGCCATCTGTTGGGGCTGTGGAGAAGGGGGATGTACTATGTCTACCCTCAGTGGCTTGGTGTATGCTTCTCATCTTGTATAGCCTGCTTTCCCACTCTCTGAAAGACTTCTTGGGGGCCAACACAATCCCCCATGTACTATTAGAAAAAGACAGTTTGTTGCAAGTTCTCCATGCTCCAAAAATAGGTGACTGGTCAGAGGCCATGAGCAGATGGCTAAACCTGGACCTTCTGTCTCCTTTATTCTTTTCTGACCCACATTTCTAGTTTAGAGTAGAGGCTTTGGAGAAGACCTACCCAAATGTGGCTTTTACCTCCATCTTGGCCACCTATGCATTTCTGTTTATGTGACTTATGTTCAAGTATTTTAAAATTTCAAAACATTGTCAGTGATCACTGTCTGTGCCTTCTGAAGCTGTTGGAAACATAAGTAAAATGATGGATGAAAAGCCCATAGCAGCATGCTTACCTAAAACTGGGCAAGGAAAATACATTAAAATGTTTATTCTATATAGTAATTCATCTAGGTTTCTGTTTGCCTGTGAGATGTCTGCCATAGATGCATGTGTTTTTTGAACACTTGGGTCTCTGCTGGTAGTGACATTTTGGGAGGGTATAGAAGCTTTAGAAGGTACATCTTAGTGGGAGAAGCTTTGTCACTCGGAGAGGGAATATTTATGACTTCCATCTTTGTTAAGTGAGATGTGGGCAAGCTGGTCTACACCATGAAGATCCTTGTGCCTATGCTTTCTCTATAATGACAGACTCTGAGCCAAAACAAGCCCTTCCTCCCTTAAGCTGCTTCTTGTCAGGTATGTGGTTACATCAGTGAGAAAAGTAACTAATCCACCTAGTAATATCTGAAAAATGTGCTACTTGGTATTACTTTTGACATCCATATATCCATCAGTTTAACATCAAAGATTTTGCAATATAACTTGATGGATGGGGTTGGGAGTATGGAGAGGCCTATATTATACAGATGTGGAGGTCAGGACCTTCATGATGGGTCATCAGCTACCTTTCTCACTCGTCAGTACCTGCCTTTCAGCCTTGGCCATATCCGATGTTTACAGTTCTCTCAAATGATCATGTATGCGGTCCTGGGATTCTGTGTGGTGCTGGTTACTTGAAAACTCCTGTTTACCCTTAAGAATGCCTGACACATTATTCCTCCTTACTCTAAGCAATTAACCATTTTCCTCTGAATACTTCTATTTTTTTCTCTCCTTGAAGCCTCACACTCCGTCCACATATTTACTTGCTCATTGGTGTCCTCTACAGACCTGGGATCCATCGCAATGCAAGGCTTGTACCTTCCAACCTTTGTCTCTACAAGACATTGCATAGGACATGTCCTATTGCACGGATCCATTAGTGTAAATGTATTTCAATGAACTCTTAGGTCCATTCCGCCAGACAGTATTTTATGTTATCTTTGTTAAATAGAAACTAACCTGATTTTGAATGACCCAGATAGCTTCCCTTGCTGGGTCCAGGCTTAGGTGCCACTATGTATTTGAAATAAAGTGAAACCTAGACTTGTCCTTGCAGGAGGAGGGGCTCCCTATTTACCACCATGTTTCAAACCCAGGCTGAACTTGTGCTGGTCATCTCCAGAGAATCAGCTCCCAAGGCTCTCTCAATTATCCAAGAATCCCTGCTTTCCTCTTCTGGTCTGCACATCTATCCCAGCTCCCCAAAGCAAGGTATCTGAGGGGGAGGGTGACTGTCTGGTGAATTATAGTTGCATGGCACTGTGTCCCACTGACATAGATAGTCTTCATCTTAGAGCACGTGCTCAGTTTTTCCTGGAAGAAGAAAATGTTAGAGACTATTCACAGTTATAAAACTATACCATTTAGTAATGAATATATTTAGTCACGTGGTCACAGGGGGCAGTGGTTAGGGCTCTGTACTTAGTGGATGAAGGTTCAATATCTGGTTCTACTATTTGCTGATTTATAGCCTTTCTTAAGTCCTCTAAATATCAGCTTACTCGTTTGTAAAATAAGAAAACCTAGGTAATACATATTGAGTAGGCAGTGAAGTGTCTGGCGTACAATATTCTCTCAGTTATTCTTTGACTGTAGTATTGAAAGTCTTGTTAGGCTTTCCGCCATGGATTTAAAGAGGCAGATATTATAGATGCATGCTTGTTTTACCTTTTTTCCCCTGTCAGATTAAATTGGGCTCACAATAACTCCAACTTCACACCTTATACTATGTGAATGTAAAAGTTAACTATCAAATCTAATGGCTCTGTGTGCAGTAATATGTTTCTCAGAAGCGTTGAGAGATACTCATACTGAACTCCTCAATCAGCAGGGGTATCCATTTGTATTCCACCTTTGTTGGCTCATTTCACATAGCAGATCTTTATGCCCACTGCCTGGCAGTCTTTGGGCAGTGGAGGAATAAATTTCCACCTCCTGTTCTCTCTCATGAATGCTGGTGCTTGGCAATTGTACAGTGATGCCCTAAGTATCAGATAGTTGACCAAAAGGTTCATCAAGCTGTCAGTTTAATGCGATGAAGTAGGCCCAAATGGCTTAGAGTTCATCAGTTTCTTGGTCTACCCATTTATTTAATCCACTAGCATTCATTTATTTGTTTGGGAACTGTCTGGGTATTCTAAACCAGAGATCTTAGTTAGGGACATGTAGTAAATTCTAAATGAGATTCATGATAAGAAGGACCGACAGGCCATGGAGTTTATATAGGCACACATATGGTGCCTAATAGAGTACCATTATAATTTTTGTAGTCCGTGTCCCTGGGAAAGGGTTGTGATGGGAGATAAGAAATATGTGTGAATGGGTGAGCTAAAAAGCAGAACTGGCAACAGGGAGAAGCTAAGCTGTGGTATGCTTGAGAGATGCTCTGGCCAGCTGTCAGAGGAGCTCTGAAACTGTGTTAGCCAGCATTTCAGAGTTGTTCCTCCTGAGTCAAGAGAACTAGCGATTAGTCGTAGGCTGCCCTTGCTAACGAAGGGCGGAAATCTTTCAAAATATAGCTCCATTTCTTTCAAGGCTATTCCCATGGAAGGCTGCACTGATCCGGCAGCCAACTCTCCTGACAACTAGAAGCCATGAGTACCGTGATCCCAAAGAAGGTCCAGGGTTTTACATCTTGTACTCACTGAAACTTTATTAGGCAATTTATGTTTATGTACAATGTGCTAGGCATTCTTCAAATGTTTTTCACCAAATGTCTCATTAAAATCTCACAATATCTTGAGTGAAAAAGTAGTGACTATATTATACATGGAAAACTAATGGACAGCTAAATAAGTCATAAAGCCTAGTAATCTAGTTCAAAAAGTCTCTAGAGATTGAATGCTTAATGCAGATTGTTAATTAGCTTTCTAATTCTAAGAATGTAGAGAATTGGGTCATAGTAGGGGTAAAAGGAGTGGTGGTAAAAAGATTAATAGATAATGCCATTTTCACACAGGGGCTTAAGATGGATTCCCAAAGAACACACATACCTCTAATGAAGACAATCAGGACTATAGAAATTATTGGGTCTATCCCACTCTTTATTAAATATTAAATCCACCTCATTGAAGAAGTATCTCATCTACCAGACCTTACAGAAGCAACATCCTGACTGTCTTACCTTACAGAAGAAGCATCTAACTTAACAAAGCAACATCTGGTCTCTCTCACCTCACAGAAAGAGCGTCTAGTCTACCCCAGTTTACAGGTGCAGCAACTGTTTTATTTCACTTTATAGAAGTAGCATCTGCTCTACCTCGCATAGCAGAAGACACAGTGGATAGAACTCATGTTATAGAAGAAGTCTGTGCTCCAAGGATGAAAAGGGACTTGTCAGGAGTAACACAGTGATGACAACAAAAGGATATAGTCCTGGATGCCTAAATTTGTGAACACAGTTATAGTGACAATTTTGGCATTTTGGTTTCTTTTAAAAACACTGAAATATTATAAGAATATGTTTTATTTTAATTCCAAGTGTGGGATATGGGGATGCTTTAGATTGTCCACAGCAGCTGATTATCATTTGCCTGGTGCTCTAGCAGGGGCATGATTTTGCGACCTGCAGCTAGTTTCTGCGATTGTGGAAGTTTGGAAATCTGGAGACTTTTCATAGCGTATATAAATGCTAGGGCCCTGAGTGGCAGGGTGGGTTGTTGGTTGCTTGTTGTTGTTGTGTTTGTTAAGTAGTTGTGTGCAGAGAAATAACAACAACAAGAAGAAATGACATATCCTGGTGGTGAAGATAAAACTTGCCTCAAGGAAATTGACACTCCTAGTGAGCAGGAACTTGTCTAGTGATAACATTGCCTCTTTTCTCCTCTATTTTTTTTTCTCCTTTCTAGTGTTAGGGGATTGAAAGGGTGGAAGAAAAGGGGTGGAGAAGGGTGGAAAAAGGAAGAACACATAGAGTAGCAAATGCCGCTATACACAGTCTTTTCTCTCACTGCTCTGTGATAGCTTGGAAAGGGCACTGTCGAATACATCCATTTCCAAACCACCTGGTTCTCACACTAGCAAGCTCCAACATATTCACATCCATTCCCCCACCCCCAACCCTCCCTCATATAAAGTTTTATGAAAACATCAACCATGCATTAAATATCTATTCAAAATCTTCTAACGATTCCACATGGGTTGTAGGGTAAGATTTCCAACCTCAACTTAGTTTCTGTGAACTCAAGTGCCAGCCCATTTTTATTGTTACTCTCTATTCTCCTCCTCTCTGTCATACTCATTAAGTTTCTACAGCATGTCCAGGTCCTATGTTTGTGGCCATTCTTGCAATACTCAATTTCTGTCCTTTTTAAAAAACTCTTTCTTTGCCTATGTTCTCCCCATTCTGGACAACAGTTCTAAGTTTAGTTCATAAGCAGTCATGTGGAATTTCCTAGACTGTGAGTCTGTGGCCTATGTTCCTCAGCTTCAGCATTCTTTACTGCTCCTCTAGTTCCTATCGCTACTGCAAGTGATGAATAGTAAAAAACTTGTGTCATGCCTTTTAGTTCTCAGAAGGGTTGCTTAATATGAAATATCCAAAGAGCAACAAAGTTATTTCTAATGTTTATACCTCACAGATGTTGAGAAGAACAGGAGGAGAGGGGGGAAAAAGAAAGGAAGATAGAGTAAGAAAATGGAGAAAGGAGGCAGGAAAGAAAAAAAGAAAGAGAGGAACAAAAGAGAGAGGAGAAGAAGGACAGAAAGATTCAGAGAGAAAAAGGTGTGAAGCAGAAATAGAAATGAGAAGAAAGAGAAAGGAACAGAAAAAGAGTGGGAAAAGGGGAAAGAGGAGGGACAATGGGAAGACACAGGATGAAATGCTTTGGGGACAGTTAGTGAGCATAGGCTAGGGAGAACTCTGGATTAGGTAAGGGAAAGTTGGGCCTCTATTTTCATTTCCCTGTTCTGGTGTCTAATTTAGGGACTCAACTATGTCTTGAGCAAGGAGTATATGTTGGGAATGGACAACTTGAATTTACCCTGGAGTAAGCTGAGAAGAAAGTAGCCAGGATAATCAAAGGTTTTCCTAGGAACCATGTTATCTAAGACTGGGGCCAACAGCCCAAGAGTGTGGTCTGGAACTTAGACTACACGCCTCAAATGTGAAAAAGATGTCATTGCTACACACCTCATTTATACCTACCTGAGCCAATTCTTTTTCTTAATAAGGCAATAATATTCTGAAAAGAAACTGTGGCCTTTCAGGTGTGTCACTGGGGAAGCTGATGAATCCCCAGGGTCATATAAACCCAGAAAAGACTAGTCCATTTGGTTGAAGCTCTTAGCAAGTGTTCAAGGGGCTAGAACTCTGAAGCTAACTTTTCCTTAAAATTTAATAATCTCTTATGTGTTCAAGAAAAGTGATGTTTGTAAAGGTACAAGTGAGACAATTTGAGTAAAACAAGACACTCCAGTACCCTAAACAGACACGGTCAAGAAAGAGAAATGAAAGGAGGCAAGATCAGCCTTATCTGCCCTCGTTGCAGGTACCAAAAGCTTGCAGTATGCTGTTTACTACTCATCTCCTTCTGGCTGTGGATGATAAAGTACCACTGGGTATTACTAATTGGATGATGATGATTCTGGGTTGGTAATAATATTATTAATGATGGCAACTAGCATGTGCATCTTTTATGTGCTGGAGAGCATGACAATCCAAATACAAAATGGTGTTCTTTATAAAACACCGTCTGAGAGCCACAGGCAGACATTATAGCTGCATTCTTACAGATGAAAACACCAGGTCCAAAGAAGTCACTCTGCTCCTGGTGTCTTGCTTGGAAACTAGAAAAGCGAGGATGAACTCCAACTTTGTCTTCAGAGTCTGGACTTTTTCTACCACACAGATTTTTTTTTTTTTTTTTTTTTTTTTTTTTTTTTTTTTTTTTTTACCTTTTGGCCTTTTCGTTTTCCCACTGCCTTATGATTTCTTTATACTTCCTCTAAATATACATCAGGCTACACTAATGTGCTTGATGTGGGCTCAATGGGCAAGATGCAGGAATGAAGGAAAGGCACTGCCCTTGCCATCACGGAAGTGGCAATGGGGTGTTTAATTTCAGATGGAATAGTGCAGTCAAGGAAAGCTCGAGGAGTGTTGGCCATGTTCCTTGAGGCATCATCTGCTGAGTCTTCTCACCTCTTTAAGCTCATGTACGGGCCAAGATTATTCTCAGTTTAGAAGAAGAGTACCCAAAACAAAATGCAAGGAGGAGAATATCACATCTCACTCCAAGTGGAAACAAGGCTGCTGACAGCACAGCCCACTCATCTGTACAGCCTAACACTTTAAATCCTTGAATCACAGACAGTTCACATACCAGTTCTCATTAACAGCACAATGTAACCGCTAACATCCAAGGCACCTTTCTATGCCTCAGTTTCCCCTACTAAAACAGAACTTTAACAGTTTCTGTCTCACAAACAATAGATGGAAATTATAGCACTCCATCTACTTTAGTATATCCATTCTCAAGAGCTAATATTGAGTGAATGGATCCTGCCTCTGAGGCCAAGCTCAACCTTTACAATATTTATGATAAAGCTAGTTCTTCAAGCTAATCATGATTTATGTGCAGGAGTTAAAAGCAATTAGAATAGAGCTCAAGTAAGGCTTTGCCAGACATAGACAGAGCTTAGAAAAGTATAAATATTCCCTATGCCAGTAATTTATTTAGATCTATCTATCTAACATGTTTAATATCACTATATCTAATGTGTTTACTATCTATCTAATATAAAGCATGTTTGTGGCATAAGGAATCTACTCTAGATGTTGTCATCAAATGTTTCTGAGGACTGGGAGTGGGGAACCCTGTTCCATCATGTATCTCAGGAGCATGCCGGACATTTAGGAAAACGAGTGCTAGTCTCCCAGGGTTGGCAGTTTGAGGAGGTCTCAACCCTGGTCCTGGCCCTTTCTGCTGATGTAAGGATGCAGTTAATCCTGGTGGTGTCAATTATTTATGAAGGACATGGCAGAGCCACTTTGTTCTCTTTAAATTTTTAGCAGTTCTGCTTCCTATCATTAAAGGCCCTTAGGGACCAAGTGTCTCACCACCGAAAAACATCTCCCTTATTCTATGGCACAAAGTAAAGTAGGCAGAGAAAAATGAAGAGAGATGTAGATGTTTCTGAAGCTGTTGTTGTTGGGGCAAACCGGTGGCAAGAGCACTGGTTTGGGGATTCCCAAGCCCTGGATACTTAGGATCAATTTAGCCCTCTGACTAATGGACTTTGGAAACAACATCAAAACTCTTAGTCTGGGAGCTAAAGTTCTGTTTGTGTTGGTATTCTGACAAATGCTGATCTAGGTTCACCCGTAACTACCAGTACTCTCATTCCCACTCTACAGATGGAGTGGTTTGGAAGATAAAACAAGAACTAAACAGACGTATTTAAGCTGAGGGTTCACAGTCTCTTTTCCTTGATATTACATCAAGTCCAACAGAGAGAACTTAACAGGAAATAAGCAAATGTTTCAAAGCATCTAATGCGTAGCTGGTGACTGGCAGAAAGTGATGATGTTTTTGGCTTCTTCCAGCACTCTGACTCTCTGTATGTAGCTGCTATTTGGATCCCTGAAAAAGACTAAGGACTCAAGAGAACTGGGCCATGGGATGGTGGAGGTGTGATGGGAATGATAGTCACAGATGCTATGAAAATGGATCTTGTTCACCTGCTATACATGCCAGATGCAGATCACAATGTCTTAGAAAAACATTGGCTGGCATGAACCAGAGCCTACCTGCTCCCTATCCCCCTCAAAACAACATACTAGATTAAATTTTACAAGAATTATGGGGATGTTATTTTCAATCTAGGATTAATTCAGTGGCAGGGCTTCTTAACAAACACTTCATCTAGAATATTTTTCAAGTGGTGAGCTTCTTGGTATACAAATATTTACTGTCTTTGTGAAGCAGGGAATATGCACAAAAACAGTGAGAAATGAGTTTTCTGGGATGAGGGGATTGGATGAGGTAAGTTGATCCTCACTTAATCATTGCTAATACTCTATACCTGGTTTCCTGAATTAATTGTCAGCTCATTTAGCACAAATAGAGAGCTTCTAAGTAATAGTTACATTGCTTAGATTCCTACTATACATCCCTATTATACTTCTGAGGAAACTGAGATGTTAAATAGTTGTTCAAGGCACTGAGCTTTGGACCCCAGACTTTCTGACTACAGTGCTCAGATCAGAATTGTTGACCTTGGGAAAGCCCAAGGAGAGGGAAGATGCAGATTGGGAGACACAAGCACCAGACACATCGTGCAAGGACTTCAGGGAACACAGGCAGCTGGAACAAGAGATCCTAGGAAATCTGAGTGGTTTAGTGGTAGCGGTTTCTCTTCTTCCCCTTGCTTACATGAAGTCCATCTGTGGGACAGAGAATGGGTGGGGCCAGGGAAGATTGTGAAAATTTTCAGGGTTCTGTGTGGGTGGAACAATACCAGGTTCAGAATGTCTCATGGGTTGAACTCAACACCCTCAATAAACTGGGGAGAAAAATAATAGATAATTATGATGGAAGAGACAGGTTTGGAAGTGATGTCTATTATAGAGAGTCTGTCTATGCCCATCATCAGCCCAAATATCAGCACATCATCCCAGCTAGATTTGAGGGTGGGGCATAGTCGGGCCAGCTTAAAAAGCAACCCCTGGTTATGCAGCTTCTCACACAGAGGAAAGCATGGAGCTGGGTGGTCAGCTAGCCATGCTACCCCTGCCCTTTTTGGATGCTGAAAGTCCTTCTGTACCACTGAGGTAAAGACCTAAGAGACGTGGACAGATAGGAGACACAGGAGAATCCTGACAATATAGGCAGCATACATCAAGAAGGTAGGGATGCTGAGCTTAAACTGAGAATAACCCTAGTTATTCCCTCCCTGCTATCTCCACTGTTGATTCCAGCAAAGGAGTACAGGAGCAGAGTGGTCCATTCCAGCCACAAAGCACAGGGCTAAGAGAACAAAGAGTGATGGGGCTGGACACAAGGCTCAGTGGTTACAGTCCATGGTATGCAAGCATGGTGACCTAAATTTGAGTCCCCAGAATCCATTTAACAGTCAAGTATGGAAAGTAAGTTAGAATACATCTGTCATCTCAGCATCCCTATGGTGATATCAGAGGCAGAGACAGATGAATCCTTTAAAGCTTATGGGCCAACTTCCTGGTGTAAGCAGAGATTAACAACCAAAGAATGCTGTCTCAAACAAGGTAGAAGACAAAGACTGACTCCCAAGGTTGTTCTCGGTCATCCACAGGCTGACCATGGCACACACATGCACAGAAACATACATGCACCCACATACATAATTTGCACACAAAGACAGAAATTTCAAAAAATAATAATAGGGGGTCTTGTGAGCAGGAAACAGTTAAAGAGCAGTAGCATAGTGAGTGATATTGGATCCACAATGCAATAGCAGAAGGATGGGCCCTGGTTTGCTTCAGCTGCAACATAGCCTAGAGTTTTAAGAGGGAACCTGTTTAAAATTTTACTTTAGTTACACTGGCCTTGAACCATGTCTATAACCCATTATCTTGATTGATGTGGATAGTCCCAGCCCTGGGCAGGCGGTCCTGGGTTGCAAAAGGAAGCTAGCTGATCATGAGCCACAAACAATAAGCAGGTAAGCAGCACCCTCCATGGTTTCGGCCTTGAGTTCCTGCCCTGTTGATGATCCTGCCTTTCTAGAGCTTTGACTCTAGCTTCTACCAACAATGGGTTGTGACCTGTGAGATGAAAAAAACTTGTTTTTCTTCCCAAGTTGCTTTAGGTTATATTTATTGCAGCAACAGAAACCAAGCTAAGACAGATGGAGAGAGGTTGGTGGACATAGAAAATATTCTATTGTCTGGAATACTTTAACCAAAGGCATACCCTCCACTTATTATAAAAAGCCTAGCCAACCTCCATTTCTAATAAGGCTGCCTACCCTCGTGCCTATGTCTCTGTGCATGTGTGAGCCATGGTCAGCCTGTGGATGTCAGAGGACAACCTTGGGAGTCAGTGTTTGTCTTCTACTTTGTTTGGGATAGCATTAATTGCTTGTTCATCTCTGCTTACACCAGGAGAGTTGGCCCATAAACTTCAGGGGATTCATGACTCTGCTTCTGCCTCTGCCTCTGATCTCACCATAAGAATGCTGAGATGACAGATGTATTCTAGCTCATTCTAAACACACTTCCCACAGAGATCTGCTTCCACCATGATCCAGTTCACCCACCATCCTTACAGTAAAGTGCAGATGACACCCCACGAAGAAGTCACTTTCCTGATTCCACACCCTGCTCTATCCCAGGTCTATTCTCTGTTATAAGCCCTCATGTTGGCACGCATCTCTTCCCAAGCCCACAACAAAGCTATCTATGCAATCATAGATTTATGTGTCCACATTTGATTTATGGGACTTCTCATTGAAAGAGGAGAATCTATCTTATTCTTTGTACAATTGCTAGTACATAATTCAATGTCTTGAACTAAGTGGATTTTCACAGTTTAGGTGATGAATGTATGAGTAAACAAATGGGTGAATCATACAGTTTGGAAAGGACAGCATGTTGGAGAGCTAACTATAGCTCTTAGGATGTAGGCTTGAGTAGCTGGTTCAGTGTCAGTTCCTTTCATGATCAATCATGGTTTTGTTTTCAACTAAATACCCTTCTAAACTGAAACCTCCACAGAGACAATTGACGGCTGCTTTGACATGATCTTTGCTCTACCGTGCCCTCCCCACCACAGTAGGCTGAAATCTTTAGAAAGACCAACTATTCAGCATTGAAAAAAAAAAGTCCCATAGCAAAAGTGACTCTTGTTGAGATCGTCTGTCTTCCTGTGATGGTTAGTATCAACTGTCATTTTGACAGAACCTAGAGTCACCTAGGAGACTGGCCTCAGGACCATGGCTATGGGGGACTGTTTTGGCTGCATTGGGATGGGAAGACTTGCTCACTGTGGTGGCAGAATTCCATAGTTAGGGTCCTGGACTGTATAAATGGAGGAAGGGAGCTGACAGCAGCATGAACTAGTCACTCTGTTCTTGATTGTTGATATACAGTGACTGGCTGCTTCCTTCTCCGGCTGCTATGACTTCTGTACCATAATGGACAGTGCCATTGAACTCTGGGTCAAAACACCTTTCTCCCTTAAGTTGCTGTTGTCTGCATTTTTTTAATCAAAACACCCTTTTAATCAGTTTTTTTTAAATCAGAAAAGAAACAAAGGCATTATTTTACACACCTAAATTCTTTAACACACTGAGACTCTTTCCTCCATGTTCTCAAGGTTTCATGCTGTAGAATCACGAATAAATCATTTACAGGGAAACATGTGTGCCAGGGACTTGGGGTGCTACAGTGAAATGCTTAGGGACCCTAGTAGAGACTCCTCTTTCCGTTTGTGGTTGCTCCTTTTCAAGGGTTTAAATGATGCTGGAAGATGCCTCATCTATAATAAGTGGAGTTTAGACTTTGAGCTGCAGCCAGTTAGCTGAAAGTTAAACTGTGCTTTCTTTTCCAAGACTCATGGGAAAGATCTGATTTTCTCAGCTATTGGAAGACAGAGCTGAGTGTTGAATTCAGGGTTTTTTGACCACATAATCACACATCCTTCCTACTAGATAATACTATGAAACACTGTTCAGGTGAACCCACATACAAAGGAAAAGCTGTAAGTATTCTGCAGCTTCCACACAAGGGTTTACATAGACACAGACTGTTGGAAGACTTCTCAGAGGACAAGGTGACATTTGAATTAGGCAGGAAGATCATTCTTGAGAGAAGAAACAGGATGTGAGAAAGCACAGACGTTCAGAGTGTTTGGTGTGCTGTGCAAAGCATGAACAGGTCAGTGTGGCTGGAAGCCTGTAGGAGAGGGAGGTGCTGGTCTGGCCCATCTTCCTGAAGTCCTTTACAGAGCTCTGTAAGGTCACCCCGTCTTATTTCCTCATCTCTCTGATGCTAAGGGCCAGGTGGCAGAGCTTCAAGAACATGAAACACAGGGTTAAGAGGTCTGGAACGCATTGTGACTCAGAAAGTCATAACACTGTCATTTCCCTATCCACCAGCTCCTATATCTGTCAAATGAGGACCAACTCACACATCATCTGCCCAATGCAGATCAGGACACTCACGGACATGGGGAGGTGGTCACCACTCAGATATGAGGAAAACAGGAAAAAAAAATCCTGAAGTAAAGAGCATTGAATGTGACAATGGCTTCCCAGTAGCAGTCATGCCACATCCAGAACTGGCACACACCCTGAATTACAGTGCCCAAACTCAGGTGCTTCATCAGCAAGCCATGCTGAGTAGGACTGCAGCAGAGCCTATACAGCAACTGACATGAGTCCCACACCATTGCTTATTTTGTTATTTTCGTTTTGAGGGCTCATGAACCAACTTTCCACCAGTTTCTCAAGATTTGATTAGGGGCCTCACCATTGCAGGCCATCTGGTCATGCTACAGTCCGAGGAAATTGATGTATCCGAGGCTTGTGTGGAACAGTGGATACACTTGGGCCACTCCAGCGACCAGACCACACATCCTGCTCTGATCTGAATTATTTCCCACCACCCAATAATAGTTCCATAAAGTCACAGCTCACGTTGGGATTCTTTATGAGCTACCCGAGCATTTTCCACCCCAACCTTTACTGCAAAGCTAACGGGACTCTCGGCACTGTGGGGACTGTATATTTTATAGAAACCCAATTTAGGCAGTTTTATCTAATGAGGTTTAATTTGTACCTTCACATCAATATCAGGATGGAATATGTATACCCGGGCAACAGTCTTAACAGCTTTTTAAATGTCTGTACTTATTCCTGAAAACTGATTAGATAGTAGTGTGTGTGTGTGTGTGTGTGTGTGTGTGTGTGTGTGTGTGTGTGTGTAGGTTCTGGAGATCAAACTCAGGTCCTCATGCTTGCATGGCAAGCCTTTTACTGACTGAGTCATTTCCCCAGTTCTGAGTAAGTGAAAACATGAAAATGAACAGCCTATGTTCTTGAGCATTCTGGGTGTCTGAGTGGAAAAAGAATAGGTTTAGAACCATCCAGAGAATGGTACAAATTGTAGCTCTTTCTATTGCTTGCTGTGCCTCTGTTAAGCCACAGTGGGATCTCCACTGTGAGGGGCAGTCCAGGAAAAAAAATGGCCTCTGTGACAAATTATTACAAACCTAGAGCTCATAAAACATGTCTTTCTACTTTTATGCCTCTGGAAATTTCACATCCTAAATGGATTTCACTCAGCTTCAACCAAAATGTTGGTAGAGTTGTTTCTTTCTGTGGGCTCAAGATTCTGTATCTCTTTCAGCATCGAAAAGCCACCTGCTTTCTTTGGCTCATAGCCCCACTCTGTCAGTAAAACCACACGGTAGCATTTTTAAACTTCTATGACGTTTCTACTCCCTTTCAAAAACTTGTAATTATATTGGATCAGCCACAGTCTGAGATAACTTCTCCATCTCAAGGCTTTTACCCTAGTCAGATTGTAACTTCCCCTTGGTATCTAATGAAACACAAAAGCTCCTGGTGTCTTCAGGAGCTATTATCCTGCCTACCAGAGCAAATGATACACAGGGTGGCTTTGACCATGGTGGGGAGTACCTCCATTCCTCTACAAGGGTGTCACAGACAAGGCAAGTGGAATTGCCTTTAGGGGGCTCCATATGGCCACTGCAGAGTTACTGGCCATTGTCTTGAGAGGAATCTGGTTCTAAGTTTGAGGACTCATGCATTTCCCCACTGTGGAATAGAGGTGGTTCAGGCCTTTACCTGGCCAAACTTCATTTCTGCAAGACAGCGTCACTCCTGCCCAGCTGGAAAGGCTGTCTGTATATATAAGTATGCCCCCAGGCCACACTCTGTCCTTTAATGGTGACCCTGGATTACTTCCCTGCACGTACTAATTTGGTTTGGGAGAAGTATTCTTCAAGGAAGGCTTCCTCTAGAGAGACAGGAGGCACAACCATATCTTCAAATCTGTCCAAAGATGAACCCAAGCCACCAAGAGGTCCCAGCAGGTTGACTCTCAGTAAATTTTATTTTACTTCATTGCTATTAGACAGCCTTGGGAGCACAGTCTCATGGACTGAGCAAGCAAGTAAGTAGCATTTCTCTTTAGTTTCTGCTTCAGCTCCTCTCTCCAGGCCCCTGCCTTGAGTTTCTGCCCCATCGACCCTCAGTGACAAATTGTTACCTGGAATTGTAATCTAAGTGAACCTCTTTTTTTATCACGTTGTTTTTGGTTAGGATGTTTTATCATAGCAACAGAAAGAGAGCTAGAACAGTCTGTTTGTAAATCACAGTACCAATTTTACCTTTTTCTACTTGTGCTTAGAAACTATTTCTGCTGCTGATGGCCTAAAAGATTTCAGGAGAGCTACGGGCATTAGCCTACATTAGAGGCTGGAAGAAACTTGTCCTACTATCATTGAAAAAAGTGCTATATCAATAAGATAGATGGACTTGCTAATAAGAGTGGAGGCAAGTAGGCAAGAAGCAAGGTTTCTGTCATCCATATCTTTTTTTTTTTTTTAATCTAGGTTGCCCTTGAAAAATGCTGCCCACATTTAGGGTGGCCTTCATTATTAAAATAATCTGATCAAGAAAGTCCTAGTAATGGCCAAGAGCTTGAATTTTAGTTGATCCAAGAGCCAATCAAAATGACAAGTGGGTGTGATGAACTATCCTTCACATTGACAACTCTTGGCAAGACTGAAGCCATCATCACCATACAGATGAGTGCTTCTGCTGGCCATGTGAAAACATCCCCACGCTCTGTATGCAGAACACACTAAGACCATAAATGCTAGCTTTCTAAATATCTCGCTTGGCTCTTAGCAGAATAGCTAGAATGGAAATCCATCTCTTTTCTGGGGAGCATTGAGTTCTTATTATATCTTTACTCATCAAAAGACATCAGTAAATTTGTGAATGAGATTAAAGATCTCTTCTTATGACATTCTGAAATTTTCACAGCTTTACTTTTGGATGTGAGCTTGTGTTTGTTTGTTTTGTTTTTGCTTTTTTTCATAAAGGAAATGCAGAAACGACAAGCATGGGATGGGAAAATTACTCTAGTAGGGTGGAATCCAGGAGCAATCCATGAGGACCTGGATTCCATCCCCAGCATCTATGTTAAAAAACAGGGTGTAGTGTTTCCTATAATTCCAGTGCAAGGGAGATAGAGACAGGAGGATACCTGGGGCTTGCTGGCCAGCCAGCCTAGGTAAATTGGGAGCTTTAGGTTCAGTGACACACTTTATTTCAAAAAAATAAAAACTACTGAAGAACTAATGATGAAAACACTTGATGATCCAATGTCAATTTCTGGATCTCACACACACACATACACATACACAATTTTCTTTACACTTCAGAAAATTGTAAAAAGCCAAGTTTTTTTTTTAATCAATATGAACAAAACCTCCTGAGAAAATATTTGCGATAGACTCAGCTGTAAGAACTCATCTCTGAAGCCACCAAGCAGAACCACAATTTCAGAAACCTCTCAAATTCTGTTATATTGTAGCTTCTCCTCTGAATCTGGGCATCCATGGAGTCTAGAGCATGGCACGTGCTTAATGAGTATTTGTTGAGTTAGTGAGACATACCACCTACTCTCAGAATGATAGACATTCCAGGCAAACCTCAGGAGAACATGCCAAGCCTAGTATTTGTCCATGTGAAGGACATACTGTATGCATTGGATATAAGCACCAAGACACACTGAAACCATGGAAGAAAAACTCACCATACCTGAACTACAGAGCAGAATTTTTTATTTCATTCATTGTCCCACTTGGCAAAGATAAATCTGAAAGATTACACACAGAATACTTCCTCCTGGGCTACCTAAGGTTCTTGTGTAATTCTCAGTGTGACAGGTCAATCTCTGTCCTTTTCCCCCCCATTTAAGAAAGTAAACCAGAGCACAAGTGAAGTATAATGTTACTGTAGGAGTAATGTCAAACATTGCAATTAACTGAAAAGGACATTATCCACTCTCTTGGCATTTTATATGGCTTTAGTAGGATGTACCTTGTATAGGTATCTCACAATGATCAGCATGGCACTTTACTATGATGCCAAGACTCTGTGTCTCTCTACAAAACCATGCCTGAGACCACTGTGTTCTCACATGACATTCTGAGAACACTCTAAGCCACAGAGACACCATCGCTGAGGCTTAACCCCACTACAGTCATCTCTAAAGGCTTCTGCTATTCACTCAGGTGCCACCACTGTTGTAGGTTATTCCTACCAATGACCAAAAGTCACGTAAGTATCACATTGTCAACTTCAACTCCCTCTGTACCATCACGACCTGGAAGTAACAGAACCACAAGCAGCAAACTTACCACCCCTCCACCAGCTGAGTGCACCAGCACGGACATCCCTTCCCGGAGGTTGGCGATGTCAAAGAGCATCGTGTAAGCGGTGACGAAGTTCATGGGGAAAGCAGCGGCCTCGGGGAAACTCATGTCATCTGGGATCTTGTAGACAAACTCGACGGGTGTGCAGACCACCTCAGCCCAGGCATTGTAGTTGACAAATGCCATCACACGGTCTCCAATCTGGGAATAAAGAAATACAAGGTTAAATGGAGTTCTGATAACAAGGGCCAGGCGAGGAGCTGTCCATGGTACATAACATGCATAGTTTCTCTTACGTAACACACATAGGCTGTTCTCCCAATTCATATACTGTGAGCTCTATAGAAATCCTTATGATTTTCATATTTGTTCTTTGATGAAACAAACACTTTCCTATACATTTGTAGTAAAAACTCAAGTAAACTCTAAATAACATGAATGTTTAATGAGCCATCGAGAGCTCTGGATTTCTTACCCACCTTGCTCCCTGCTGCCGTCTCCTCTCACAGCCATGATTTTGGGAAAACTCATTCTTTCCCTGGAATAGTTCTCCTTTTCCTCCTTCACTTCCTCCCTCATTCCTCCTCCTCCTTCTTCTTAAACAGTCTTATGTGTTCTAGCATGGCCTAAAACTTGCTAGGTAGTTAAAGATGAGCTTGAACTTCTTCTGAGCCTCATGCTTCCACCTTCTGAGAAATGGGATTTTAGGCATGTGCCATCGTGTCTGGTTTATACAGTGTTGAGGACTTGAACCCAGGGCCTTGTTCATGATAGATAAGCATTCTGTTAACAGAGCTGCGACCTTGCATTCTGTGGGAAGAATTCTGAGGACTCTTTAGGTGGTAGTGGAAGCTTGAGCAGTATCAGTACACCTGATGAAGGTAGAAGGATGATGCAATTCTTCCTCTCCCCTTTCCATATTGCTGTTTGTGTCCTTCCTATAAGGCTTCTTTTAGCCCTCATGTCCAAGATCCCTAGGACTTACACTATGACTAGAAATGAATTCCTCTTCATGAGAGGTTGTTACATTTGCACATTTGATTGCAACAGAAGAACCCATTTACTGAACAAAAATAATTATATACTGAACGCTACTTTTCATATTACTTGAGTTATTTAGTCTCCATGACAGCTTTCAGGGTTATCAGCACCACTGTGCACACGTTGAGACTGAGGGTACATAATGTCTCTAACCTGGATATATCTTTTCATGACACCACAATGCTCTCCTGCCATGATTGTTTATAAAAGTCACCTCTCAATCTTGAATTCCAAGAACAGGTGATATTGTGGCAAATGAATTACAATTCCTACTCTTAAATTGTTTCATATTCTCTGAAAAAATTGCAGGTGGCAAATACCTTGATTGGCAGGGCTCAGAAGGCAACTCCATTTGGAAGGAATATTTTAGTAGAAAATAAACTCTTAAGCTGATGGCATGAGCACAGTGATATTTCAGACATTGATCCAAGAGTAAAGATCAGGTGTTCCTGTGTGAAAGAGTTGATGTGGTCCAAGAGAGTTCAGAGTCGTCTGCTTCCTGAGACCAGACATTTCTGTGTAGTTGGGGATAAGGCTGCTATAACCTCAGTGTGTGGATGTCACAGTGTCTATAAGGACCTACCTGTCTCCTCTGGCACCTATCAGACCTGGGTTAAGAGGAGCACAATTAGATGACACACTAGCAGTGTCCACATCTATAGTGTAGACTATCGTGTTCTGCGCATATCTGTCTCAGCATCAGGACATCCCCGTGGGAGCTGAGATAGCTCAGTTCAGGAGAGATATGAGTCACCAAACCCTGGTATGCCTTACCAGCAACAGGAACAATGTAGAACCTAGTCTATTGCTCTTAGGGAGCGATTAACCACCTCAGTGATCTGATAGCTGGACACAGGGATGTTTCTGATACTTACATATTTTTCCCCCTTGGGAGAGTTAAATGGCTTAGACACAAAAAGGTTCTTCCATACCTGACTTCTCTCTGGTCTAGATGGTGAGAAGTCCTTGCTCAGACTTATCTGTGGCTCTGGTTCAAACTTGCCTTCTTTTTTCTCTTCTCTTGTGGCTATAAGTACTCTTGGACTCACTGAATACTGTATAGAGGGAGTTCTCCACTTTAATGGACATATTTCAGACTTTAAGTTTAAACATAAATACATTTTATAACTTTTGGAGACATTTCTAAAATTAGAATCTGATGGATATTAAGATTTCCTTCCCATGTTACAAAACCCAGCATCACCAAAGATGCATATTCATGTCTACCTCCCAATTTCAAAACATTTTTGATCCTTTGCAACCAATGTATTAAAATCTTTCAAGGACCATGTAGTCCAGGTTCTATCACCACCCCCTCCAACCTGATCTCCAGCCCCGTTAGCCACCCCACCCCCTCTCCTGCCCTCCTGCCCTTCGTCTGCTTCAGATGGAGTGACATATCATGGGCTGTTAAGTTACTTTCTGACTCAGTTGTCACTTATCCATGTTATTTTGTTGTCAAGGGAATCAGATAAGCCAGTCTGGTTAAAACTCTGCTAAAAACTTCTGTGGAGACTGGAGACAAGAGTAGGAGCTCAGAACACTCTCATTTGCTTATTTTTGCTCAACTTTCTTTATGCCAGCTTTATTCATAATAGCCAGAAACTGGAAACAAACTAGATGTCCCTCAACAGAAGAATGGTTAAAGAAAATGTGACACATTTACACAATGGAATTCTACTCAGCTGTTAAAAACAAGCACATCATGAATTCTGCAGACAAATGGATGGAACTAGAAAGATTGTCCTGAGTGAGGTAACCCTGACCCTGAAAGACATGCATAGTGGGTACTCACTTCTAAGTGGATGTAAGGATGTAACCATGTTACAGTCCACAGACCCAAAGAAGCTAAGTTACAAGGAAGGCTGAAGGGAGGGTGTTTGAATCACACTCAGAAGAGGAAATAAAATAGACATCTGAAGCAGATGGAGGGAAGGAACTGGGTGGGAGAGGGGGTGGGATGGAGACCGGGATTGGAGATCAGGTTAAATTTTGTTTTTCCTAAAACTTCTTTGAGCACTTGAGGACAGGACTAAGCATTCGGAACACTCTCATTTGCTCATTTTTTTCATGCCTACATGGGCTCCCTGACAGCCTAGTTCGTTGTATTTGTGTCCAGCTGTGTTCCAGGATTATTGACCCTAGTGGCCGCAAAGCTTAGTAGAGGACTGACCTGCAGAAACACACAGGCATGAACTGAACGAGAGAAACTGGGCTTAGAGTGAAACAGGAGCGTGTCCCTGGATGTGTAGCACACGGAGGCAGTTGGCTTCATGTGGTTTGAGTCACGTAAGCCGTGGCAAACAAACCCCATGAAGGTATGGGTAGACACTGCATTAATATCAAAAGCTGACTTATCCAAACCCTATGCAAAGGGGAAGAAAAGGGCACTCTTTCTGAAATGACAAGCTGTTTTTTTTTTTTTTTGAAGGTAGCATACTGTCATTAAAGATAAATGGAAACAGCAGAACAAACACTATCAGTTTGTATGAGTCACTAAGTGCTGGGTAAATTGAAACATCTGGGGATTTGGAGTACTAACGCTTTATATTACAGTTTATAAAATGTGGTAAATTTGCTACGACCAACATCAACTCCCAAGAATGAAATGCTTTCCTTAAAAAAATGGTTCAGTTTTTACATATTGTTCTTATAACTGATTCTACTGTTTTACTTTCCCTGTAGCTTAGTGTTTGCTTCCTACCCCTGCCCAACATTAGCAGCAACTCCTTTAAGACGGGTTCAGTTGTAGCCCTGGTGTACAAAAGAATGGCCATAAGTATTTATCTTCATTTAAATGAAACCAAAGGAATGTCAAATCACTGTCAAAGTTCATGGAGCTGGAGGGTGGCAGCATCAATGATTGGCGTCCAGGAACTTCAGCTCCAGATACGAATAAGTGACCCATTGTACTTGAGGAAAGTGCTGTGAAGAAAACATATTGTTTGGAAGTGCGCAACAGCTGAAGGCATACAGAAAGTGAGTCTTTAAGTCCCTTTCCTCATCTCTGAGATGGACACCATGTTCATGAAGTAATGTGGATACAGTACACCTGGCACAGTGCATGGAAACCAAGAAAAGAACAACCCAGGCATCTGGTTTACAAAGAAAACATTGGCCCTGAAACTCGGGGATTCACGGATCCGTGGTACAGATAAGCACAGACCTGCTCCGCTACATGAAGCAGAAGGAATGGATGCCCAGTGAAGAAGCAGAGGGAGATGCGAAAAGCCATCCCCACTGGCAGTGACTCTGATAAGTGTTGGCTTCACTGCAAGCATTTGGACCAGATTGTGACGAGAGCTCAGCACTGGCTCCTTCTCAGAGTTGTGAAAACTGAGACACATACTCAGTACCTCCAGAGTAGCTAATGGCCTCTAGCAGCCTCATGGAGTGAAGTGAATTGAGCGTTGCAGTGAGCTTCATGGTGGAAGTGTGTGGCTACGCTCAGGTCTCTCATTCAACTTCAGTCTGTTACCATTCATTTATTTCATTTTCAGAATAGCAAACACAACTAGACGATAGGATCAGCATACACATATCCTCGCATATATGTGAAATGCATATGCATATTTACCCAATTAATTGATTCTAATAAGAAAAATAAAATCAGCTCGTGAGACCAGGGGCCCCTATCAGCCCTTTACTGATGGCCTCTGGCAACACCTTTTCAATCCTTTGCTATTGGTCAACCCAAGAGACATGTTGCTGCATGGAATTCCATTTCTAACATGCTTAAGAATCGTGAGTCAAAAAAATCACATGGAGTACATTAGTGTTGGCTTTCTCCCATATCACACTCTGGATGGAAACACACAGGAGACTTAAAAAAATATACATGGAGCTGAAAACCGCTGGCCGAAGAGGTGTTGACATGAAGGCTTGATATTACTGTTAAACCTGGGCTGACTAGAAAATAAGTCATAATGCCTTTAATTAAGTAAGGTAATTGGTAAGTTATCCCTTTAAAACAAGACCAATAACATTTCCATTTACTGAAATTTACTCAGTGCTCAGGGCTAGCAGAACGAGCTGAGCGAGAGTTTCCTTTGGGCCACGTGGAGGAGTGAAAAACAAACAGATCCATCTATATGCAGCACTTCAAGGGAGAGATGTGTGCCTGGGTGAAAATGTCTACTCGGCACAGAGAATGTAGAGCTGAAATTAAAAATCAAAAGCTTATTTTTTTCTCCTTTTTTGGGTTTTTCTTCTCCTATATTATTTGGAAATCCTTGACAGAAACATCAGTAAATGTGCTGAGCTTTCCAGGCATTCAGCAACCTGAATTTGGTGCCTTCGGCATTTAGGGTGGGGTGCAGCTCCCGGTGGGGTGAGGACAAGTTGCACGCTGCAGGTCAGGTTGAAGAGAGCTTTGGCATTGGATTTTACAGGATTCACATTCACCCATCACTCCTTGCATGTATTTTGTAGCATTGGGTGTGAGGGTTGGAATATTAGTAAAGGCCATGGGATGCTAGGAAGTGTAAAATGGCTTTGGTGACTTGAATCGGGATCTACTTCTGGCCTCATAGAGAATTACTGTACCTTCTGAACCTGAGGGAATACTAACAACCTTTACTGCATGTGTGTGTGTGGCGGGGTGGGGGGTGTCATTGTGGTTAGAGAAAAGATAACTTCTCTACAAAACTGGTTATAGTGTGCTCTGGGGTATCAGTCCCCCAGCCTTCTTGCTGAGAGCTTATTTATGAGTGAGAGCCCTTGAGTTTGATTTGTAAGTGAGTTTTAAGAGTATGAACTCCTAATTTTTATACAGCTGATGTTGCTGCAGTATTTTGTCGCATCGTGTGTGTGTGTGTGTGTGTGTGTGTGTGCCAGAACACTCATGTGGAAGTTCTCTCCTTCATCCACGTATGTTGTAGGGATTGAATTCAAATCAGCAGGCTAGGTGGCAAGCACCTTTCTTCTCTAGCCACAAGGCCAGTCCCAGAGCTCCAGTTTTTATAGACTGAGCTGTACATGGTTTGTATTAAAACAGTAGGAAAAGTAGTGGATGCATCTTATTCTTTTCAAAATGAAATGCCTTATTGTGGAGAATTCCACACGTATATGAAAGCAGAATAATGGAACAAACCATTCCCAAAGCCATTAACCCATGAACAATTCTATCCTACTGTGAGGGTGAAGTTTTTTGACTTAAGGTATGTTTTTAAAATCTAAAGCCATGCTTTATCTGTTCCTAAAATAGTTCGGGATTTATAAATGATAACTTAAAAGGTATGAGCTCGGTAAATATTTTAAGGACCCACATCATAAAATAAGTAACTCCGCTTACTTCCGTGTTTTATAGTTGATTGTTAAGCCTGAGATGGCGGGAAACAGTAGCCATAGCCGGGGTAAGGGGCTGTGTACCGAGATCCTACAAAGCCAAATAGTCTTAATAGCTACAGTAAGTACAAAAAAAGAATATAGCAAGACTTGTCCAGCCCACTCTTCTAAACTGTTGCTAGGAAAAACCAAGACGGGGTAGAAAATAAATTGTAAGAAATAAGTGAGCAAATGAAGTCATGGGATTTTTGGAACGTCCTATCATCGTGAATATGGTTAATATTGCTAAAGAACAAAACAACAAAGTAAAACACGGCGGCTGTTATTTCAAATATAGTTTCACAGTTCCCTGCCTCACAGGCTCTAGGTGGTTACTGCTGTTTAAGTCGCACTTAAAACTTTACCTCGTATCCTTTTACGCTGTCCCCTAGAGCTTCGACAATCCCAGAACATTCAAATCCTGGCACCAAGGGTGTCTTAGGAGGGTTGTCAATATTCCCTTGTCGCACCATCAGGTCAATGAAGTTCAAGCCACTGTGAACAGCAAGCATAAAGAGATTCAAAGTGAGATCCCCACCAAACTCTCCTTGGGCATTTTCTTCCCTCCCTCTGCCTTCCCTCTTCTCCCTCCTTTCCACTCCTTTATTTTGTTAAAATCCTTCTTGCCAAAGTGTCCCTAATAGTAATGCCACTTAGCTAGATATCAGCAATAAAACAAAATTCAATTATCTCTGTGCGGATAAGTAATGCTTTCCTGGCAATGGAGCTGGTTGCAGTTCACACTCTAATTCGGCCCTTTATCCTCCCTCAGAGTGTGTTCGCTCGTCTTCTGAAAACACATATTGACTAGATAGGTCATTAGACATTCTAGCACTTAATCAAAGGCTTAAAGAATATACTAGGGGATGGTCATAAACAGACAAATGGAAGGCAGCCAGACACAGTGGCTACCAGTCAGTCTAATAAACACAAAGTGAAAGGAGACCCAAAGTAAAAGGGCTTGAGACAAACAACCATCTCTCCTCAATCACCACACATATTGATGCCAGCACTCTGCATAAGCAGGGATCACAACAGTGAATGGAGGCATCAAAAGACCGCATTAGTTCCTACGGGAGGAAGGCAGCTCAGAAAAAGGGACATCAAAAGATGGTCCCAGGCATGTGAGAATATAGAATCTAAGTCATGTCTGGATGAGAGAAGTTCCAGGGTATTTTCTGTTAATTCATCACTTTTAAAACGAGGCAGTTATGACAATTATGCCTAAGTCGTTACCATAGGAAATCATATGCTCAATTTCACTGATGCCATCAATGTACCCAATGGCTTTGTGTTTTAGGTCTATTCTTAGAGTTGCATTTAACTTCATCTGCTAACCGCATGGAGGATCACATCTCGTTGAGAATGCATCTTTTATGGGGGGAATGTAGTTCTTATAAGCTTCTCATTTTCATTAGCCACCATCTAGGGAAACAAACTTTGCCATCCAGCCCAAGGTCCGTCAGCATCTGGCCACGCAAACAACTTGAACTATTTTGAGCACAGTGATGCCTCTTTGAATAAAAACAAAACAATACAAAACAACCATTTTATTCCACCCATCCTTGCTCTCATTCATTAGTCCATTCATACAGGATGGAGGAAGTAAAAGAGGATGATTTTCCTGAAAGGTGGGTTGAAAAGTCAACAGTTTGTTGAGGTCCTCCTGATCATAAGTGAGCTGAGTTCCCCATCTTGACTCAGATGATGTGTATTCTGTACGGGGGGGCCATTAGAAGGCAACTGTGTGCCTTGTGGCATTTCTTTGTTTCTACAGTACCTAGCCTGCAATGTTTCCACAGTCATACCATCAAGCAGGCATTCAAACATCCGTGGAACAAAGGAATAGTCACAAGTACAAATTCTTTTTCGAACACCAGCATAAATGGAAACAGTTTTGAAATGGATGTTTAGATTTCCCGATTTGATGGTTAATAATCTTTTCTGTCATTTCTTAACCAGAATGTTTTCCATCAATATGTCTTGTTTCTTAAGGGGCTGGGGAGACAGAGTTCAAATCTCAAGCGTATCACTTATAACTACACAACCTTGAATAACTTGGCTTCTCTGCCCTCAGTTTCCCCATCTGGAAGGCGAGGATTAGGCAGCACCCACTTCACAGGCTTGTGAAAATTAATGAGGAGTGAAGCTCTGAAACATGGCACCAGCTTCAAGAAACTATTCAAGAAACATTGGGCTTATACTTCTCATTTTAGTTAAGAAGGCAGGAAGTACGTGGACATCTCAGGAAGGCTCACTCCTCTTTTTAAAATCAAAGAGGGAATGTGCTAAAAACTGCTCCAGAGATGACACGGGACAACGTCAGCAATGGACAAACTTTACTTCTGTGAGAAGGTCCATTGTCCAAAGCCTCCCCCCCACCAAGAACAACAAAAAGAATTTCTGTGTTTCAAATCAAGCACTCCACTTCACACACACACACACACACACACACACACACACACACACACACACACACACTCCAGCTCACTGTTTCTCTTTGCGTGGTAACTTTTGGTTTTCCAAGACCCTGATAGAGAAATTGCAGAAAACAATCACTCAGTCATTCTGAAAACACAGCCGCCGCTGGAGAAGACTCCATTCGATATGCCCTTGATATGGCTTAGGAGGGCTGTCTTCAGTCACCTTCAGCATGAAGTGGGGGTGGTGACTGTGAGCTAAGATCCAAGCTACTGCACTCTCAGCGAGGAGGCTATGGCTGACCATTTCCACAGTAAGATATCCAGCGATACCCTCCGGTCATGGGGCGTGCCACTGTTCCCCAGAAGCTAGCCCTCCAGTATCTGTTTTACAGCAGAGGTGACCTATCGTCAGCGAGCTACCTTTTCCTGTTGCGTGGCCCACATCCTCTTGAAACGGTTATGGTTCGAGCTTGTTATTTGTTTAAGTTGTAGTGTGAAGTGTACTGAGTATTTTCATTTTGTTATTTTAAACACCGTGGTACTCCCATGAGTAATGAGTTGTGGTGTCCGTTTCCAAATGAGGAAATCAGAGTGACACAGATTAAGTCAGTATTATCTTAAAAAAAAAAAAAAAGAAAGGATTTGACTTCCTGCATAATATAAACTGGCGTCCTTACAGAATACAGACATTACATGTCCGTGTGGCGTGTGTGTGCATGCACATGTGTGTGTATGTGTACATGTGTAGTATTTTGTGTGTACTATATGCACATGTTTGCACGCCTACATGGAAGCCAGAGAACATTAGGTGGCCACATCTATCACATTCCAATTTATGTCCTTGAGGCAGAGTCTCTCACTGAAGTTGAACCGAGGCTGGCAGCCAGCAAGCCCTGCACCTGCTTCCCTTGGTGCTGATGTAACTATTCTTTTACTAAGAAATAGATTTTATTCTTAATCATGTGTATGTGGTTGGTCTGCATGTGAAGATGTTCACCTGAGGGGTCTAGAGGCTTGGGAACCCCCTGAGGTCTGAGTTTCAGGCAGTTGTAAGTCACCTGATGTGGGTTCCGGGAGTTAAATTGGGGTCCCTCACAGGAGCAGGGTACAATCTTAACCACTGAGTCATATTCACATGCCTGGCTGATACCATGGAGGCCAGAAGAGTGTGTTGAATCCCCTGGGGCTGTAGTTACAGATGGTTGTGAGCTAGCATGTGGGTGCTGGGAATCAAACTTGGGTCCTCCAGAAGAGCAGCCGGTGCCTTTAACGGCAGAGTCATCTCTTCAGTCCCAGGAACCATTTTTAATATGAGCAAGTAAATTATCCCCCAAAATAATTGCTCCCTACAAAAATCAGGAAGTGGAAACGTTCTGAAAACGTGATGCCTCGTCATGCCTCCTGGTCTCTGAGCTCCTTTGTTATTCATCCATCTTCCTCCTGGAATCTCTTTACTTGAATCTTCTGTGTATGGCGCTGGTATCATATAACCAAAAAACACAAGCTAAGCAAGCACTATCACCAACCACCCACTGTAACATTAATTTTTTAAGACAAAGCAATACTGTTTAGAAATACAAAAACAAAAGTCACAGAGTGAAGCCTGCTGACCTCAATTTCATTATACTTAGTGCTTTTATTTTTTCCATGGTTACAAAAGCAAAACAAAACAGGGGCCCATCGAGCCATGCAGCTTCACAGTTATGGTTTCCAGTTCTCTCTGGGATAACGTGATTTTTACCTGGACCCTCATGGGGGAGAATTGCTGAGGATTAGGTGTGATCACCCAAGTGTACTTGGGGCCAAGGGTGGTGATGGAGATACTGTCTAGATGCTTCTAATACTGAATGTTTTTCTTAAGGGAAGAACAACTTATTCTGGCTTTCAGTTTGTGGGTATAGACAGACAATCACCACCTGGAAAGCACAGTAGAGTTTGTGGATGTGCAAGCATGTGGCAGGAACTCCTCACATCTCCCAGTTAAGTGGTATACTACAACTTTTCAAGCATTTGAAATCATTGCAAAATGTGGTTGAAAGGACTTAATGATCCTATTTTTAAAAACCGTGTAATTTTAACATATATACCCTTATTTTTCCCTTCCACACTAAATTATTAGTCAAAACTTAAGTATAAGGGGCTATTTTTGATACAGAGAATCCAGAAGGACTGAAGGCAGTAATGTGAGGAAAATATCCTGCAAAAACTGTAATCATAAGAAGAGGGTTCCAATGTCACAATAGGAAATTGTGGGACGTTTGGGAACATTCCTTTTAAATAATATTACCTTATTATACTTAACTTAGAATAGCATGATTTACAATATGTTTTCATGAAAGCCTCTTTAAACTTTATAACACCTCAAAAAAAAAACCAGGCAAATATAATTTCCCTATCATATAGATACACGTGCTAAGAATCATATGAAAATACTGAGCTGCCAAAGGCAGCACATGGCACATGTGGCAGTTCTGAGACTTAACAAAGGCCTTCAGGCTCCTTTCTTATTTCATAACCAAGACACTGTGAAATGCAGGATAAACCAAGTGTACAAAAATCAATGCTCTCAGATTCAAAGGCAGGAAGACAAAGGGGAAATTTTGGCAACTGGGTGGATGTAAGCACGTAGATTCTATCCATTTCATTCCATGCTCTTTGAACCATCACTGAGTCTCTGAAGCCATCTTCAGCTCTCATGTTGTTCTCCTGACGGATCATTGTTCTGTGGTTTCTACTTAAAATATTATTAGAATTAATTCCCAGGGAGACAGGGAGAGACACTCATGGTCATGGGTTTATAAAAGGAGCTAGTCCTTCTTGGCTTCTATCATTTCCCCTCCTTATTTAGTGAGGCATGTCACATGGGAAGCCACTGGAGAGGCAGCAAGAGATGTCACACTGCCTTCATCATGTGGTCTGCATCAACAAACACTGCTCCCAGAATGAAGATGCTACCTGTGAATACTAAGGTAGGGACCATTTTAATCATCCTGTACAAAAGGAAAGTGAGGCCATGAGAGAATCCAGTATCCCATCCTTGGCCATATCACAGGACCTGAACAAGCATGCACTTTCTTTTTTCTTTTTTTTTTTTTTTTAATGACTTCGGAGCTTGAGTTTTTGACAACTAAATCAGCATCTTATTATTTACAAACCATAGGAGACTGTTGTACCCCCTCATCCCTTGTCATTTGGGATATGCTAATTTTTCATATGCTAACAATTTTAACAAAGATACAAACTGTTCCCAAAAAGACACCACTAAGTAAATGATGAAGTCAGTCAGCCGAGTTATGGTTTATTATTTCTCCAGTTTGAAAGTGTTGGCATTAAGAAGGAATTTTAGGGCTTTTGCCAGGTAGTCAGTAACCTCAAACCTGACCATGGGGTCAAAACAATGTTAGATCATTAAGCAATGACTATGGTGACAACCTTCCTTAAACTTGCATTTACCTGGATCCAGATCACAAAATCTCCACCCTAATTTCTTAAAGCTTGCCCTGCTATTGGTCCAGTTACATTCTTTAGTCAGATCACTAAAGGAATAACCCTCAGAACCCAGTGTGTTATTACAGAAGGACTGTTGTTGAGCATTTCATTTGCTATAATATAGACTTGTTATATGAAGATGCAATTCTTTCCCTTTAAATTATAATACAAGAAGAGTAGATTGTTTTAATCTTTGAGATTGGAGATAGTGTATGAACTGATTGGGGTTTGTTGCTATTTCCACCCCCCCCCCAAGTTGGACAGTTGGATGCCCTGTGACATTTATTCCCTAAGTTATCTTTCTGGGAGGGTGTGTGTGTGTGTGTGTGTGTGTGTGTGTGTTTGTGCAAATATGCTTGCATGTGTGTGAGCACAATGTATACATATAGAGGCCCGATGGTGATATTGTGTATTTCCCTCATTCACTTCCCATTTTTTCTGCTGAGACAGGTTCTCTTGCTCAACTGGGAGCTCACCAACACAGCTAGTCTAGCTAGTCAGCCTGCTGTCGAGATCTCCCGTCTTTGTCTCCTGCGTGTGCTGACATTAGAGGACCGCCATGCCCACCCAGGGTTCATGTGGATGCTGGGGATCCAAGCTCAGGCTCCCTGCTTATGCAAATGCTTTATCCACTGAGCTGTCTCCCTGGCCTTGATCCTGTATCTTGTCTTCAAAGCACCACTTCACCTTAACTTCCGAATCTTAGAAATTTCCATTTGAAAATCTTATAATCTTTTACAGTTATTTACAGATTCATTTCTTTGTGTGTGAAGGTGCAAATGTGTGTCATGGTGAATGTGTATATGTGTGTATAAGTGTCTGTGTATGCTCTAGTAATCAGAGACCAGTAGTCAGTCTCGGTACACAATTACTCAGGGGTTTTCTACTTATTTTTTGAGACAGAACTTCTCTCTGGTACTGAGACTCACCATTCAGCTAGGCTGGTCCAATGGTAAGTATCAGGGATCTTCCTGTTTCTACCTCCCCAAGGCTGGAATTACAAGCACTTGCCACCATGCCTGGTTTCTTATATAAGGACTAGGAATCAAACTCAGGTCCTCACGCTTGTATTGCAAACACTTTATCAACTGAGCTCTTTTCCCTGCCCTGGTTTCAATATTTAATTGTGTATTAGAATTCCCATAAAGGGTAGTTAAAGTAGATTGTTGGTCCCTACCTGTGACTTGGGATGTTAAGTTTCCAAGCTATGCTGCCAGGCTGTGGACAATGCTTAGAGAAGGACCAGCACATCTTCTTGAGCTAATCCAAGTCCTTTTTGGAATGAACTAGGGTAAGAATTACTAGATGGTCATTAAATATGAAAATAAAAGTGGTATTGAGGAGAGTTGAGGTTTCTGACCCTCATCCAGAAGATTATATTTGGCCTTGTTAACTGTAGTCTTATTAGATTAGCTTCGTTTGTCTAATTTTGTCTCTTTTTGGATCCCAATTCTTTGAACCGAAACCTTGGCCTGCCTTCATGAACTTCTGTTCTCTGAACATGTTGTCACCAAGCCATTGCTATCCATGTCCAAATTGTTGATAACAAATATTGGATAGGTTGTCACATTCCTGCTAATGATATTTATAAAAAGCCAACGAGTGAGGCTGTGGTGGAGATGTAAAATATAAGTTGTAGCTGAAAGATCTTTCATTCATGGTTTCTTAGGATTTTATGAAATATCTTCAAGACCCCTTGAGCTCCTGTCCAGTAAGTATTCATGAAGAGTGTGAGATCTCCTTGGCCGGTAGCAGTCAGTCCCCTCTCTCACTGTAGCATTGTTGAGTACCCCAAATTCAGTATTTTTTGAATACATGTCAAGAGCCCTTCAAGTCTTTTCTCCTTGTAAGCATGACTCTTCTGTCCCAGCTGAGAGGGTCAGGGATAGAATTTGAAATGTGCCCCCAAAATGGGCACATTTGAATGTTTGCTTCCTGGCTAATGCTGCTAATCAGAGGGCTGTAGAACTTCTAGGATAAAGGACAGAAGGTGGTAAATACAGAAACAGGGACAGACCCTCATTCTCTCTGTTCCCTGTTTTGTTACAATGTAAACAGCCTGTCTCACGCACACCAAACTGTTAACTAAGCTGTTCTGCCATGCTTTTCTTGCCATGTTGAATGGAAACGCTCTAGTCAAAAAGAATTTCTGAGCCGGGAGTGGTGGCACACGCCTGTAATCCCAACACCTGGAGAGGCAGAGGCAGGTAGGTTCAAGGCTAGCCTGGTCCACAAAGTGAGTCAAGGACAGCCAGGACTACACAGAGAAACCTTGTCTCAAAAAAAAAAGAGTTTCTGTCAGAGATCATAGTCACGTACTATTGTGAAAGTAACAAACACTGTAGGCAATCCTCATTGCCGTAAGGGTTGCAAAGCACCATTGTAATAACTAGTGTCAGCTCTTCCCAGGAAGAGGAATGTTCAAGAAGGGATGGGCTCTTCTGACTTTTCTGAAGACAGAACCCAAGGAGGAAATCAATTGATTCATGGCTAATGAATATGATAGATCACATTTATGAGGCACTTACTGCATCCAAGGCTAAGTGGTTTATCCATACGGTATTATTTGCGTTACACAACACCCATAAATAATGCTAAGAGATAATATTATTCCAATTTTACAGAGAACAAAATGAGGGCATGCTGAGGTTCATAATACCAATATGGGAGTGATTCAAATCCAGAACCCCCCTAATTACTTCCTTTGGAACATAGCACCCAGCATTCCAAGTCACGGAGATTAGACCCCACCTTCAACATGTGAGCACTGGGTGTTTACAAAGCAGTATGCTAGGTCTGAAGTTAACACATTCAGAATTGTCACAGGAACATTCCTAAAGTTCACTATGGTATGATGAAATGAGCACTTTCATAGGACATAGTAGCAGACCATTCATATGGCCACCAAACATGTGCTGAGATAGCAGTAGCTAGGAAGTCAAAACATTGACCCTCTGGCATCACTGAAGATCTTTTTAACCCCTCCACTTTAGTTTTCTCCCTTTGGCATGAGTCAGTGGCTTGACTTCCTTGGGGATTAGGCCATGGTGTTGGTGTGGCTCTAACGATGACAGTGCTTGCTCTACAGAACTGGTCCCACACAGCAAGTGCTCCGTAAGTGTGAGCCTCTGCTATCACCCCATTCTCATAATACAAAGAGGGCATCAAAGGTCAAATTCCCTGGGGGAACAGACTCCAAGACTGAGGTTTTCATGCATTCTAATCGTAGGTGATGTGATGGAAGTTTTGGTCTTTTTGTAAACTCAGTTATGTTATGTAAATATGTTTGTTGTTTTTTTTTTTAAATCCTGTGTGGGATTTTAGTTGGGCTATAGTTTGTCCACACCTGCTAATTGTCTCATGGGGGGAATGGCTTTTGCCAGCTGGTAACAGCCTTCCACGTGTTACCTGGAGAGGTGTATGGTCTAGGACTCCGAGAGTATAAATATGAGAGCCCAGAATGAGAAGGGGTGGTGTTTGGTGTTGGTGTGTGGCTTGTAACAGGTAGCAGTTTGGAGAGGTGATGTCATGGTTTGGAGCAGACAGACGGAGAGAAATGCTTCGGGGCATAGTGGCATGGAGGAGACTGCTAGATGTTTGTATGGCTAACGAAGATTCATATAGAACCCTAAAAGACCCACTGACCATCAGCAGCCAGGAGGAGTAAAGGGGCCTCTCTCCCCACTAACCTTCTTTCTCCTGCATAGCGTTGGGAGGTAGGAAGGGAGGTCGAGGCCTAAACACCCCTAAATAGAGTGGAGTTTAAAAATGAGTACTACAAAGTGCTCTAGGGAGCACTGGTTGGATCACTGTGAAGGAAGGTGGATTGGGCAGAGATGCTGATTGCCGATGTACCACAACAGACGTCTCTGAAACCATAAAAACCACTGTTCTTTTAGCAAGTATTAGTCAAGACAAGGGGAACAGGCTTTATAGTTTGTGCTGAGTGGTCATGGGTTGAGAGATTCAGATAGAAATACAGAGACAGAGAGACAGAGACAGACAGGGAGAGAGGAAGAGAGGGGGGGATCTTGGACAAGGGGGCTCCTTTTGGCTCAGATTAATTCTTTAGAAGGGAATGGGCTATGAGCTGCCAGTAGCCATTACTCTCAGCAGCAGATTAAGAAAGGCTGGGGTTCTAAACTAACATCCTGGTGATGTGGCAGTTTCCACTACAGGAGTGGTGATGCAAAGCCCACTTCAAGGATTTCATTCCCTCATGCTCTCGGGCAGTTGCTACCTGTGAATATGTAAGGGCTCTTTTGTGGACCCCTAGAAGGAAAGATTTACATGTTCTAACGACTAATTATATAAAACCCGAAATTAGAATGAGGCCGTTAATTAAGGATGTGAAGTAGTAAGAGGAAAGGAAAATCTTGAATTAAAGAGATCAAAGAACAAAGAAAGGGGCAGAGACTGAGGACAAAGAAAACAGAAAGGGCTTGGCATGCCTTTTAGTACCACCAAAATACTTGCAGGATTTACATATTTCTTGGAGTAAAAGTCAGTATTAAATTATTATTCAAGTATATTCTTTATGTCTGTGGGAAGCTGAGATCACAGAATCCTGCAGAGCACATGGCATCAAGAAAAACACCTTCAGATTCCAAGTGAAATTTAACACCCAACGGACACCAAGGACCCCAGGAGCTGGGACAGCCTCTACCAATTCTGAGAGGGACCAAGCAGATCTGACAGGAGGCTCTGACCAAGCAAAAACAGCCAGAGAAAGTGAGGCACTCATTATTTTGGTCTAGTCTTACTGATAATATGCTCATCAAAGCACTTAACTCCAATCCAGGTAGGGTCAAAGAAGCAAATGTTTGATTCATTTTATTTCTTAAGAACCGGTGGTTTTGGTATCTGTTTGTTACTCCCAGCTGGTAGTATGAGCATGCCCAGGAAAATAGATATTGATTGATCTCAGAAAAATCTTGTTCATATTTTTTTTTCTTGGCTTTTTTTAAGCACCCGTTTTGATATCTCAAAACTGTGAAAATCATCGCTTTTGGAGATAAAATTATGTGCAGAGCAAGGACCTCTTGAATGCAAATTCCAAAGAATATCTTACATTAGGACAAGCAGAACTGTCTTGAGTGAGTCACAGCATGGAGAAGGCCCATGTTCAATCAGTGGCTGGTGGCCCCGTCCACTTCTTTCTGCTTTTCCTGACCGTAGTCCCCTTGGGGTGTGGCTCCACAAAGCTCTTCCTACCCTCGCTAACCACAGTTGTTAAGTAAACAAGCTCTTACATCCATATGATAAATAAGGAATTTCCTGACCCATCTGATGGGTCTACAATTTCCTTACTAAGTAAATGATGGGATTGTTGTCCCACCCAGATCACTTTCTCTATAACATGAACCGTGATGATGGATGCTAGGATATAGCTGCATGAGTTCTTTATTGCTACTGTGTCTGAGAAAGGAAATATATTCACATCATCTCTCTAAATTAGTATTCAAGACACACTTCAGTAGTATTTTCACCATGTAATAAAATAGCCAAAGAGACATACTGAGAATGTAAATATCCAGAGCCAGTTTTCAACAGAAACAGAAAAGCGTGACACAAATAAGCTCTTTTCAAAGCCAAGACTAACACTTTTTTGATTTTTTGGGGGGAGGGGGGCTTGGAGATGTATGCTCAGCCTCTGGGAGAGGCAGGAGGTTTTCATTTCTGTGATGGTTGCTGAAAAGGTTAACATCTCTACGTTCCTGTTGTATTCTGACCAAGGCATGAGCTCCAAAAGGGTTCTTGGCAGCAGTCAGTTGCATAGAACAATCATTCGCATCCAATTTAGATTCAACAGACCCTCTGTGTTTTGGGGGTTGGCTAGGCAATGATGTTGCAACACTGACGGTGACATCTGTGCTTCCCGGGAGTGCAGAGCTCATCAAATAAACGACTGCACACTGTGACAATTCCACCAGAGGCTGCTATACAAGGGTCACCGCTAACATGGAGGAAGTAGCTATCAACTTGTCTCACTGGGATTGGGAGCTTCTCATGTGAAAGGACGGAATGGGCATGCCCATTCCTCAAACCCTCCAGCTCTAGACCACCTCTCCGTGGAGAGGGCAGCGGTTCAGAGTGACCCCAGCTTTACTTCTCCCATAGAGCCACCGAGGGCACAGGGGTTCCAAACAGAAACAGTCTCTTGCTGCTGTCACCAGACAGTTATTTCCCAGGACATTGTTGCTGATTAATAAGAGGTACAGGAAAGCTATTGTTTCAGGAGGACAAGTGGAGAGAGGTAAAGAGCAGCACAGTTACGTCTATGTCATCCTAGGATGACACTTTTATGGTTGATATGACCAAATGCCTGGCATGGCTAGAAGAAGGGATGTTACAGTTTGGCTCATGTTTGTGGACACTGCAGTCCCTAGTCTCACTTGTTTCTGAGTGCGTTATGATACAGGTTAGCATGGTGGTGGGAGCATGAGAGAAAGCTGCTCACCTCCTGGCATACAGGAAGCAGGGCAGCGAAGAAGTAGGGACTAAGAACATAATGCCCGAGATACCTATTTTTCTCTATCTAGGTCCCACCCATTAGAACTTCCAGAACTTCCTAAAATAGGATTCAACAAATGAGCCTGTATGTGTTGTGTGCGCATGTGTATGTGTGCGGGGGGGTGTATTTCAAATTCAAACCAAAGCACGAAGGAACTGAATTTCAAATGCTGTTTCATTAATATTTAAGTGTCATTAGGTTAAAAAAGGAGACAGTAGCAGGATCATGATGCTCCTGCCTTTCAAAAATGCTTAGCACAGGCCACATCAAAGGCTGGAAAACAACGCTTCTTCGACTGGAGACTCAAATAGGAAAACATCTGAGAGTTTCGAGCTTTCCCCTTTCCTTTCCTTCTTTTTATCCCCCAGCTCTGCTTGGCTGGTAGCCTGGGCTCTACACGGGTATAATGAGGAGGAGGAGAACCAAGCAAATCAAAGGTTTGCTGGATCGAAGTGCTTTGAAAAGAGCAAGGATTTACCCCTGGAAAATGGAAGGTAGAAGGAGAGCAAGGATAAACAGAAAGGACCAGAGAGTGAGGGCAGAGTTTAAAATCTGGGAGAGGGGTCAGGGAGGTGGCTGAGGTGGTGAAAGGCTTGCCACACAAGCATGAGCGCCTTAGCGCTAATCCCAAGCACCCACGTGGAGAGCTGTGCACACAGATATCCCGTCTTAACACAGCACTGGGGAGGCAGACACCAGGGTCCTGAGGCTTGCTGGCTAGGCAGTCTAGCTAAACCGGGGAGCACTAGCCTCAATAAGGACTGTGTCTCAAAGTAAATAACGAACGAATGAATGCATTCATGCATAAATATGGTGAAGAGTAGAAGAGGAAGATGCTGAAGGAATTTCTGGTATCCTTGAGCATTCATGGAAACACACAGGAGAGAGAGAGGGGTGGGAGAGAAGAAGGAAGAAGAGGAGGAGGTGGAGAGGGAGTGTGAAGAGAGCAGAGATAACCTGAAGAAAGCAGGAGGCATTTGGGGATGTCAGCAGGAAAACACTATTTTCAAGACCTTTCTCTGTCGCTCCAGTGAATCCAGCTTTCTTGTTTTCTAGAGGATGCTGGATTGACACGGCTTTTCAGTTATAGTGGGAGCTAGATATCCTCTTGGGAGGGAGAGAGCAAGCCCAGCTATGCTGAAGAAAGGAAAAGAAAGACTGTGACTGAGAAGGGAAGAACAAATTCCACAAAGAAGGAGCCAGGTGCTGCTGGCTCAGGGCACAAGCCTTTCAGCTGGAGGAGGCAGAAGAAGGACAATGACCTTTGTTGTCTCCTCACATCTCCCTGAGGTGCTGGCTGTTCCTTTGGTCAGACCAAGAAGGCCCTCAGAACTGAAGCTGCTGTTTTGGGAAGTGGGAGGGGTGCACGAAGCATCTCCAGTTCTGACTGCACGGTTGAGTCAGAGTATATGACAAAACCCCCAAATGGAACAATTTTTGTGAGTTTTGCTAGGAGGATAAAAAGAATCCAATTACAAAATCACTCAGACCAATCATAGGAACGGTGGGCTTAATAGCTCTCCATTAGCTGACTGAACTAAGATAGCACAGATAAATGAAAAGGCAATTCTCTTTGATCCCAGGCAAGGCTTGCTTCTCTTCTCCCACCAAAGAGGAAAGAGGGAGCTATGGAGAATGTAGTAAGAGAGTCTCACGAGAGCCCACAAAAATTTCAGGACACAAACTATCTGCATGGAGTGGGGCACAGCCCATTGTGCATCAATTTCCATTAAAACAAACAAACAAACAAACAAACAAACAAACAAACAAACAGCTGTGTCTTCTGAAAACAAAACCAAAACCAAACACCTTGAAGGAAAAATAGGTCGGAGAATCTAGGCTTGGATGAAGACAACTATGATGTATCAATGTTGTGTTTGCTACCAATCCAGCTGTTTCCCCACTCCAGGGGCTCAAGTCTAGGACAGGGCAATGAATCACAAAGAGGGATAGAACGGATCCTGGAAATAGACGTATCCTGGCTCAAATCTAAGCTCTGGGTGATTATTATCTATTTATTTTGTAGTGTTGAGTTTCAAACTCAAGGCCTTGTACATGCTGAGCAAGCATTCTACCACTGACCCAAGCTACATCCATAGTTCAGATCTTGAGCAAACTCTGATCCCAGTTCTTCATCTGGTGTCATAGAGATAGCTACAGAATGTTTAGAATAGTGTCTGTAACACAAAGGAAGGATTCAATGAGGGTTATTTATGATATGAATAATATATAATAATATAGATAATATATGAGTGATATAAAGGAAACGATGATAGCATCCTTATATTATTTTCAAATGGTGAGAATATGACTCTAGCTGGAGCGGACATAAAATAGGTGTATAATCTGGATGCTTAACGGCGATGGGGGCAGAAGAGGATGACAGGAAAGGGTCATAATTAAAAGGGCAAAACAGGAGAATTGTATTCTGAGCACCCATACAAGATCCCATAGGAAACACTTCCAAGTAAGTGAAGAGGAAAGGGAGTTGGGGGCTGATGTGTACAGAGGAAGATGGGAACAGAGTCATGGAAATGCTTTCCAAATTCTGTTGCCGATACACAGGCTTTGAGGGATGTCTGAGTGAGTGCTTCAGGAATAACAGTTATCAGAGGCAGCCCCGGGGTTTTCTCAGACAGCCCTGGCCTGCAGCACTTGGTGGAGCCAGAGGTCAGTAGGGAGAAAATTACAGAGCATCCTTAGAGGTCAGCCCGTATTTCTCAGCCCAGAGAAGGTAGTTATTAGAGAGCAGGGAAGTAACTCCAGGTTCCACGATAACATGGTGTGTTAAGAAATTAAACTCCCTGAAAACATACTTCCACCGGAAGTTCATTCAGGCCTTACTCAAAGACCCACCAGCTGCAGGTCTTGGGAGAGAGGACTCTTCCTGCTGGGGAAAAATGGGAGACCCAGGTGTGTTACTGATGAGGCAGGGAGACTTAAGTGGCCTCCATCTTGAGTGGCCACTGGGTATGTTACAGTAACCTTATTTGTTACCTTCGGAGTCAGTCATTTATTTATCTATCCTGTGAAAACTTACTGAGTGTCTACATTGACCAAGTCCATACTTGGTATATAATCATTAATTGGTAATCTTAGAATTTCCAAGATTACTAAAGAGATATGAAAGACTTTAGTCTATATTATTTAATAGCTATGAAATAAGAAATGTAAAATCCTAAAAGGGATAAACAGGGCTACCATTCCAGTCCTCTCTTTGCTCTCTAGGCTTTTCTGGATGGAGGGTCTCTCCCAGATGGGCATGAACCTGCGATCCCAACACTCAGGAAGTTAAGGACTGTGAGTCTGAAGCCAGGCTGCGCCACAGAGAGAATCTAAGGCCAGTCCGTGCAGCTTAGTGAGATCTTGGCTCAGAAAACATAGAGGGGAAAGAGGGGTGGGGAGGAGGAAATGGAGAGGAATTGCCTAGCCATTGTGATGGCTGCTGTTTTAATCAGTCCGGTGTGGTTCTTTTTCTTCCTCTTTAAAAATTATTTCTTGTAATTTTTTTGAGATTATAATTACATCATTTTGACCTTCCATTTCCTCCAATCTTTGCATGAGCCCTTTCTCACTCTTTTTCAAATTCATAGCCTCTTTTTAAAATTAGTTGCACACACACATACCCTTAAAACACAACCATAACCTGCTCAGTTTGTATTTCTTTTGTGGGTCTTATCTGTATATTTTGATCACTGTTCTGTACTGATTTGGGAGCATTTATTCCCCTCTCTACAGTATGCTCACATACAGGATACACACACATATATATTCCTACAAGCATGTCTGCATTCCAGCTCCCCTGACACACACACACACACACACACACACACACACACACACACACACACTCCTGTGCACACACACACACAAACATTCTAACCGGGCTGTTAATCACACTGCTGTATTATTTTTAGGCCAGTGTAGGAGAGAACAAGACAAACACAGACAGTCTAAGTTCTTTATTCCTTTGGGGAGAGAGAGAAGGGGGGTGAGAAAGAGAGAGAGGGAGAGAGAGAGAGACAGACACAGAGAGAGACTTCTAAGCAATCATCAATCAAACTCTTTCCTTGCTACATGAAATCAGAAGGAAAAAAAAACATTTTTGTTATACTGAGGCTTACTAAAGCTTGTACAAGGCAGCCAAAGCTAGAGTTGGACACCACTGTCAGTCTCAAGATGAAAACCCACTGTAGGGTCTCGCTCAGGAAAAAGGAGAATATGAAAGATAAGAGGGAAGTGAGCAGAGCTGAGATTAATGGCCCCAGTCACAATGGTCAACATAGACAAAGACAGAGGTTAAGAAGGAACAGGCTGCTCTTCCCTCTGAAGTTTCCTAAGCCTGGCATACTGTGTTCCACGTCCTCTGCTCTTTCTTCAGGTATCTTGGTGCATCCTGCCTCGGCTACTCTTGATGTTAGGGTATTGCAAACTTTTGGGGAGACGTGTAGGGTCTGAATGGTGGGCTCTCTCCAGAAAACCTTATGAGGGGGGAGCTAGGGAAGCAGCTCAATGATAAGGCCCTTGTAGACATCCACAAGGACCCAGGTTCTATCCCTTGCATGACACACAGGACATTTTATAGAGTACTGGGGGATTTTCAATGCATTTCTTTGCATCTCTTCTACACCAGTAATATCTTTTGAACACATAATATGTGCTGCAAAAAAAAAATCATTAATTCAACAAATATTCAACACACCGACATCACTGCTAGATACTTTAGGTGCACTATCTATCTGTGTGAGTGTGTATGTGTGGAGATATTAGGGAGGTGGGTGTGAGAGCATGTGTAAGTGCAGGTGTGGATATCCACACCTGGGTTTCTGTGTGAGGAAACTGGAAATCAACCTTGGGTACCAGTCCGCAAAAGTTGTCTTCTTTGTTTCATGTTTTGTGTTATTTTGTTGTCTTGTTGTTTGAGACAGAGTCTCTCTCTAGGACCTTGGCCTCATCAAGTAGGCTACAGTGGTTGGCCATTGAGCCTTGAGAGTCTACTGCCTCTACCTCATCAATGCTGAGATGGTGAGCATACACCGCCACACCCAGTATTTATGTGGGAGCTGGGAGCTGAATTCAGGTACTCACCCTTGGGCTTGCAAGCACTTTACCAACTGAACCATTCCCGAAGTTCCATTTTCTATTTTAATCCTTATACAAAAATGTTATTTCATTGGTAGGTACTTTTATACCTATATTTCATATGAGCAAACTGAGGCTTCAAATGAGCCCATCGTTATCCCATAGTTATACAAGTTTGGGAGATGAGAAGCAGGACTTATATTCAGGCCCAATTCAATCCAAATATAGAGTATTTTACAACGTAAAGCTTACACATGGTGCCATTCCAAGATATGAATCATTATGCTTCTCTGCATAGGGGATAGTTATCATGCATTGAGCTCTGGGGAACACAATTATTTAGAGATGTTGAGAGTAAGAAGACCCTATGCTTTAGCTTGCTAACAGGGTTTTGTCCGGGAAAGTGCTATTTGGCACACCCTGCTCTCAGCCAGTGCTGAGGACGAGACTAGATGAAAGAAGAGTCAGGGGTCACTGGAAAAGAAGATTAAAGGCAGAAGCTGACTGTATGCTCTTATGAAGAAAATATCACATTCAAAGATGGAGCTGTGCCTTCCTTGGGAGCGTCGATGCTGTCTCCTGAGCCTTTAAACATAAAACTCACTCATTTCAGTGCCATGACTTCAGCCAATTTCCTGTATGAGATCACACATAGAGGAACTAATTTGAGATTACATGCCTGCTGCCCTTTCCTATGAAGAGTCTCTTCTGGCTTCTAATTAAACTTTTTCTTCTCCGACAAATGCCAAGATGTCAAAAGGATTCATCTTAGGAAAGAGAAGTGCTGGGAACTTGGGGGTACAATTTCTCTGTACCTGGGTGAGCTCTGTTGTTATCACTGGATGTCATCGATTGACCCAAAGATCATGGGACGTGGAATCCTTTGAATTACAGTGAACCAAATTCCCAAGGATGCACGCATACTCAACTGTCAGAGACTCCCTGCCACTACCCATGAATGCTATGCAAGAGCTGGGGAATGGAAGTCATAGAGCAATGCTATAGAGAATAGAATGGTCTCTTCCCAGCCCTAGAAATAAGAATCAAAAGCCAGCTTCTTGCTGCCAGTGTAGTTCAGAACCAAGAGACATCAATTTAAACCTGAGAAACTCAGGAAGGAAAATTACCTTTACTGAACACCTATTATGAGCAAGGTATTTTGAGAGCTGCTGTAGTTTAAATATGGAATGTCAGACACAAGTGCTCATGTGTCTGAGCACTTGGTTCAAGCTGGTAGGGCTGTGATGAGGGAAGGTTGGAGAACCATCAGGAGGTAGAGCCTTGAAAGGAAAAAAAATAATGGATGGGGGCTGGGGCTGGGCCTTGAGGTTTTATATCACAACCTTGCTTCCTGATCATTCTCTCTTTGCTCATGACAAGCTTGGTCTCCATGCATTCCCCACCATGATGGAAGGTATCCCCTCAAACTGTAAACCAGAAAAACATCTCCCCCTTATTTTTTTTATGTTGTTGGGTATTTTATTATAGCAATGAGAAAATTAACTTAAAACAAGGGCTTTCACAGACTCTTCCAGTCTTCACAATAAGACCAGGCATTGTTATTAGGATGAGTTGAAAGTGCTGATACCTTAGGCTCAAACAGCTACAGTGGTGCAGCATTAGGATTGGAACTCAGGTCCACAAGAGCTGTTCAATGTTTGTACCTAGCTTCTGAGTCCCAGTTTCCTGTTCTGGAAAACGTGATTTTTAATTCCTGTGCTACCATCCTTCAAGAATGGGGAGGATGGGATTCAAAGATGAGGAGCCTAATGAGCTTTGATCCCACAAGGATGCTGCAAGCGGAGGACATGGTGGCCATGATTGTCAGTCGCCAATCCCATGCCTGTATGAGGTCCTGTTGGTTTCTGGCCTCTCTAATTGAGCTCCAGCTGCTATGGGAACCTATTTCACCTCAGATGTTGCAACTTTCATTTTCATTTTGTAAGCTAAGCTCATGCTCAAACACACATGGCTAGCAAATAAGCAAAGCAAAATACTAAATCATGGCTGCCCGTAACCAAAACCCAGGCATTTCGTATGGGCAAAACTGATTCTTGCCCAATTTGTTTTCCTACCAAAGAGGGTTGGCCAGTCATCGCCAGCTATAACTTCTAAAGGGCGAATGAGTGAACTGATAGATTTCCCCTTAAAACCCGTGGGTGCTATGCAAGTGCTCTACCACTGGAATAAATTCCTAGTTCAGAACAACTCTCTCTGAGTGGACACATTGGTTCTCTTCCAGTTTTTTCTTCAGATACTTCCTCTTGATCCCATACTACTTTTAATTCCTTAACTTGACTCCAAGAAAGTTTAAGGATATACTTGCTTCCAGAAAGTAATCACAATTATGATGCTAGCGACATTTAGCAAATTAAAACTTTCTAAATGGCATTGTTTATGCTAATTGAAATCTACTTCATATTTATTTTAGTAAAACTATTTCCACTTGGATGAATCCTACTCCACATAAAATACTACTATAAATTTTAATTTCTCAGTCTTGTTTGCCCTCCACTGTAATTTTTTTTCATTATTGGGGCTATGCTTTGATGGTCATTGCTGTTTTTATTATAATGCAAAAATTTCAGAGGAAGAAAAGAATATATGTGATATATTTGGGAAAGGAGGGAAGGAAAAAGGAAGGAGCAGCTTAGCTGTTCCTATTGAATCAAGATTAAAATAGTTGCAAAGGTACAAGATGGCTCCCTACAGTTTAAAAATGGAGTTAAACATGTGATAGAAGAGCCACTTTGCTATAGGTTAATGATTAATTGTCTCCCAGAGGTTCACGTGTTCAAACCTATGTGATCTCCAGCTGGTAGGGATATGTTGGGGATTTGTGGAACAATTGGGTCCTGTGCATGGCTGGTGGACGTGGGCCGCAGAGGGTTCTCAGGATTATATCCTGACCTCATTTGTAAGCTCTCTGCTTCTTGAACCACTGCTATGGAGCCGGCAGCATCTGCAAGCTCCTACCGCCATGGATTGAGTGAGCCTCTCCAGCCACCATACCCTTCCTGGCATGGAATGTTTTGTTTTTTGTTTTTCCAAACTGTGAGGCAAAGTAAACTTCTCTTCCTTTAAGTTGCTTTTGTCAGGCATTTGGTCAAGATAATGAGGAAAGATACATGCTGATTTTGTGTTCCTTCCTATTCAAGTTGTTGGAATGGCTAAACTGGGTATGATGCCACATATTTAAACCTTGGAAGGCTGAAGCAGGGGGAGTGCAAGTTCTAATCCAGTCTGGGAGGCCTTTGTCTCAAGATAGAACAAAACAAAATGACCAAAGAATTTCCATGCTATTATTGGGCTAACTGAGCCATCACTGTCCCCAGCCCTCGTTAGCAAGGACAGAAGTAAGGGCCACCCCATAGCTAGCGTCTGTGTCTGCTGACTACCAAAAGAGACTCAATTACAACACACTCAGCACAGAGTCACCCTTTTCCTGCCAAACCGTGCAACCTTCACTCAACGCAGAGAAATTCAGAACACCGCAGCCCAATTTCAATGCCGGAGTACCTTCTGAGATGGACACTGAGGGTTTTCTGGGCATAATTTCTCAGTTTTATGATCAGCTGTGTCGTTGGGCCTCCCAGACTCCATTTGCGTTCTTGAACAAACCCAGAGCATGCCAGTGGCCGTATTTCACACCATCAACCTCATTAGTGACAGTTTAATGCTATCCTGATTTAGGACATCTTGTCCTCAAGCTGTCAGTGTTTGTAACATGGCCAGTTAATCAAAGGAAGCAAAGGAAAGAACTCCACTACCTTGAGTGTATCCAAGGTTTAATCAACATGAGCGTTCTTTATCAACAGTCCCAGTAACTTTATCCTCAAGGTATCTTATACCTCAGAAGCACAGAGGAAACGGAAGTGACACAGATACAAATACTCATCTGAGGGCAGACATTATACAGTTTTGAGTTTTATCAGTTATCTCTCAACTGGATGAAAATCATCCATGGTGTTTTCTCTGTGTACCCATCACTTGAGTCTGCCTGCCTCTCTGTACCCCCCTCTCTATTTCTCTAACTTTCCCCTTCTTGTTTTTATCATAATTTCCTATTCTCTGGCTCCCAAATGTGAGCAATCCAGGAACAAAAAGGACTTGGATTTTTTCTTTTATATCTCTCTTCCACTTGGGGTTCTGAAGTCCTGACAAGTCTCCCTTAGAACACAGTCAGCGACATTGACCTTGTGAACCTATTTATGTACTCAATTTCTACCTCATAGCAACATTTCAGTGAGTGTAATTCTTCCTCTGTCTCCTACATACCCTCCTGACATATTAGAATTCTACCCGTCTGTTGGCTTGCTTCTGGTGTGGCCTGCCCTCAGCCCATTTTTAGATCAGCCAATGGGGCCGTGACTAGCCAGAACCATTTTTCATCCAATTGGTCTCCTTCCAGAAGTTTCATATGGCCTCTTGCTGTAAATCACTCTGGGAAAAACAAATGTCCCCTATGCATTAGTGACTTTCTGCCACAAGCCAATTTGAGCCACAAACTAGACAAGGCTTGTTAACGGCCACTTAAATACATTCCTACAGCCCAACCTTGAGACCTTCAGCCAGGCTCAAACCTTAGCAGCTCCTGTTCAAAAGACTTGATGGCAACAATATTATAGGCCATCAAACACTTATCAGGTAGGGGAACCACACACCCTTGTTTATCTAGGATCTTTCCAGTTTGCCCCTGCTATCCCAGCATAATTATCAATCATTTAACTCTCAAAGCCATTCGTGCTTGAATAATAAGACTCTGTCAAGTAGCGTTGGCAACCAAAAATAATCATTTAGAGAGTAAATCATTTATTAACCACTAGTTATTTGTAAAAGTCCTGTGTGCTTTGACTCAATCCAACTTCAGTACAGCACTAATAAAGGAGACAACACCATTATCCTCGTTTTACAGACCAGTCCACTGAGGTTTAGGGTAGCTAATCAGCAATGCCAAGCAAAGAGTGAGATTGTAGTGCATCCAGATCCCTCCTGGAGATGTTGGTTACTCATAAGTCCCTGGAGAACTGTGATCTATTTGTGAGCACCTCTATTTAAGATAGCCCATATTCCCATTAGCAGCCCAGCCAGAAACAAGGCTTGCCTTGTTTCTTGCTTTTGGGAGGAATTGGCTCTGCAGAGAGATCCAGCTGAGACCATACCCTTGTTTAGCTCTCTCTCGCTGTCCTGTTTGCATTGCTCTCTTTGCCCTGAAAGGTCTTCCTCAGAATACTGCTTGTGAAAGGCTCCCTGTAGCAGACTCTGGTTCAAGGAGTATGGCCCAGGGTATCCAGTTAGCGAGGAAGGGGACAAGTTTAGTCCTTTTGATATCACTACAAGGTTCATTGTACTGTTTGTTCATGTTTTGCAGATAAACCCGGGGAAGCTTGGAGAAAGTGAGACAAGCCCACCAAAGTCACACAGAAAGCAAGGGTCAAGGTTCAAACATATACCGAGGTCCACCTTTTTTCAAAGGACAAACACACGCACACACACACACTTATACACGCACTCATTTGCTACTTGGGCACTTAAACCTACTTTTAGCCAACTCAATGCAGAATTTATGAGATGGGTTTCCCATAAGCTGATTTTTTTTTTAGAGGGCATACCCCCTTGTTCTTCTCTTGGTCCTACAGTACCAGCAAGCAGTGGGTCTTTGTGAGCTGCACTTGAACACATATGTAATTTCCAGAGAAACCATATTATTCTGGAAATAGCCAGAGAGTGCCCTCTTAGCTACCCATGAGAAAAACAATGGGCCCATATGTATTACAGAAACAAAAGGTGCAAACATAGATGGCACAGTCTGGAGAGACAAATCACATCTGTGGTATTTCTGAGGAATAGAAATGAAGGAAAAGAAGCCCTGAGGACATGCAAATACACATCCAAATTACTGGTTGTGTGATATTGTTTACAAATCAACCAATGTCCCCAGTACTCAATGTGACCTCTAAGAAAAACACCTGCCCAATCAATCCACATATTAGAGGGTAAATGAGATAAAATGTCCCTTTTTTCCCCCTGCTTCTTCCTGTCCCCTTTTATAATTACAGAGTCACCAGCATGGACCCTTGTCCACTGTCTGTTGAATACTAGTTCAGATGAGCTAGGCTTTGTTTCCAAGAGACAAGAACAGCCTGTTTGATGATAAAAGGTTTTCATTAAAAACAGAAAGCAATTGAAAGGAGGACCTTCAGCCACAAGGCCTCAGTTAATTCATAAAAACATGGAATGAGTCACGTTGCCTCTCAAGGCAGAAACTTATAATCAATGGGACTCTTTGGTCAGCCAATCCAAGCCCAGCGGAGGATGGCAGGCCCAGCAGGCCATCTCCACAAGCTATGCTAACGCTGCCTTGCCAACTGAGTAATTCTGTGTCTCACTTGGTGAAAGGAAAAGGCAATCTGGAGCTCTTTGCCATACTATTTTCCTGGTACAGACCAGGTCTGTGTAGCTTTCTGAATAAGCAGGCCTTCTGTAGTGGTGTGTGTGATGTGGTGTGTGTGTGTGTGTGTGTGTGTGTGTGTGTGTGTGTCTAGTATGGTGCAGTGTGTGTGGTATAGTGTGGTGTGTGTGGTATGTGTGTGGTGTGGTGAGTGTGGTGTGTGTGTGGTGAAGTGTGTGTGTGTGTGTGTGTGTGTGTGTGTGTGTGTGTGTGTAATGTCTATGGCTCCATTAAAGAACAGGTTTCTATACCAGGCTCTGAAAATCACCTCCTTGCTTTTGGTATGACATTATTTCAAAATGTCTCTGCTCCTGTAAGCATTTCTTTCTTTCTTTTTCTTTTCTTTTCTTTCTTTCTTTTTTTTTCTTTTGGCAGTTAGTACAAGGCTAGTGAATTGAGAAGCTGAAGAACACAGACTTATTTGTACTGCAGATGAAGCTTTTTTTTTTTTATTGTGGCCCTAACACTTATTCTTGGAACATATTTTCAAGAGTCCTGGACCCCTCAATATTCAGTGTAAAGGAAACTTCATAAATCAGACACACAGAGAGACACACATATACACACGTGTATAAATGTGTGGACACGATAGTTTTGATGAGGTGGTTAAGGAAGGGAAGTTATTCATACATGGTTTTAGTTATACCAGGTAAATGGTCTTCTATCAACAAGTAAAGAAAAATGACGACTCCACAACCCCCCTCCAAGCAGCCCTGTCAACCCATTCATCCATTACCATTCCTTAGAACATGCAGTGTGCTAACTGTGCTGGATACTGGTGGTTTATTGGTGAAAAGGGTAAGCAAAACCTCTGCCTGCTGGATTCACTCACCCTGGCTTCCTAAGAGTTAATGAAAAGAACGGCCCAGGATCCCTAGATTGGCCAAAGGCATCTTCTCTTATCCTGGATTCTTCCCTTCACCCGAGAAACCTCAAAACACCCTTTAAAGCCAACTAGGACCAATTTCGTATATGAAGAGGGAACCTTGGGTCATTGCTCATTGCTCCCATCAGCTGCCTCCTAATCTGGCAAAATAAAACCCGCCTGCCATCAAGGTGGCGAAGGGGCATTTTTCCTGCCTTTAGAACAGGTTGCAGATTCTGGCTCTGCTTTCCAGATCTGTCCTAGGAAGCCGTGAGTCAGCTGCTGTTTCCAAGAAGCAGGAACACCAGGGGCTTAGGAGATGCAGCCCACAACCCTTGTGAGGAATGCTACAAGGAATGTTGGGTCCAGTGAGTGACTCCATCCGTCCCCACGCCGCTTGACTTCAGGGACCAGGGGAGGTATAGTGCCCCCAGGCGGGGGGAAGCTTTCTCACTTATGCTGTACTGGGGAATCCCAGATGGTCTAGGCACATTTCCTCGGGAGGAATGGAAATAGGGGACCTTTTTCTGGAGTGTGGGCTCCTTCTGAAGCCAGCTCAGGAGTTCCTAAGGAACATGATGGGGCTTTCTCAGCCACCAAGGAAAGCAGAAGATGCTGCGCTGCGGGAGAGAGGCTAGGCTGCCTCCCTGGCCTCACTTTTACCCAGCTTAGCGGCTGAGGATTTAACCCTCTTGATTCTCATTTCCTTCCGTCCTGTAAGTCCGGGGAAGGAAATGTGCAGTGGAGTGCAGGACCCTGTCCTCAGCCCCGTCTGGACGCACAGAGGTGAAAAGAGATCAAATGTCAAGTCCAAGTCAGGCCACTTACTGGCAGTCGAGAAAGCTCCATCAGATCCCTCATGCGCTGTGAGCTTTTGTTTTCTCACCTCTAAAGCTGGGCACCTGCGCTTGCTGGGACTCAGGAAGTATTAAATGGGACCGCATATGTAAAACTCAGAAGATAAAAAAAAGGGCACTGGGAAACACGTATACAGTGATTGCTATTTTTTTTTTTTTAACCACGTTAAAGACCAAGTCCCATCCTTATGTTCCTCCCAGTGTTAGCAGCTGAGTTGTCCTACAACAGGGACACAGCGCAGTCTTCCAGACCTCAAGTCCTAGGCGCTACTATCCTTCCTGTCACCCTACATCTGGTGTGGGGAAGAGGAGAACCACCTCTGAGCATCCTCCCCAGGCTGCCTTGGCTTGGGCTGCCTGGGAAGCTCGGAGAGGCAAGCGTAGATCGCAGAGAGGGTGCCCGCTGACTGTGGGTGCTGGGTACCTGTGCTGCATCCCCAATCTAGGCTCTCCCACCCACTCCCGGGGCGCCCAGCGCGCAAAAGAGAGAGAGAACCCAAAAAGTAGTGGATACTGGACCAGGCTTTGACGCGGATCTTGAGCTCGCCGTCCTGTGGCTCCGGCATGGCCTTTCTGGAGAGCCTCAGCTTGTTGAGCCCGCCGAAGCCGGCCAGCACCACGGCGCGCATCTCCTGGGCATCCCCGAGGCGGTGGGAGCTGTCGCCGCCCTCAGCAGGCTCCTTGCTGGTCTCCTTCTCGATCATCTGCTCGGTCTCCTCCGCCTTCTCTACGCCTTCCTTGGCCATGGCGTGCGAGCGGCCGCGGGGCGCACACGCTGCGGCTGCGAAGGGGTCGGGGCTGCTCTGCCGCGGGTTCCTCCTGTTGAATGCGGGATGCTCCTCAGTGCAATGGCTGCAACCTCTGTGAGCGGAGCCTCGGTCCACCGCCTCCGCCGTAATCCTCAGAGGAGTCGCGCCCTATCGTCCCCCTTCCTCTCTCCCTCCTCCCCCGCCCTCACATTTCCTTCTGCTCAAAAGCTCAAGTCCACCTTTTGTGCGGGTCCCAAATGAGGCTCTTGTTGGCAACCTTAAAAACAGGTTTCTCCAAGACTCTTGAATAAAACACAGCAGGAACAGCCGCCTGGACACCCCAACACCTCACTTGGACTCAATACTTGGGTATATACGGCACAGGCTCTGGCGCCTTGAAATGGACAGAGATGAATGTCTGGGCCTGGAGGATGCTGCCGCGAGACAAGGTTGCCTCCTCTCCCTTGGGTAGGCAGGGGTGGGAGGGATAGCTGGGAAATTGGGCTGTTTCCCATCTGCTGGTTCTGAGTGGAGCGTCAGGAAGGTGCAGGAAGTTAAAGATCCATCCCATTCAGGGCTTGAAGAGCCAGGTCCAGTCTTTGCCCTCTGCATCATCGTCCCCCAACCCCTCCACCCTCCCACCCCGTCACCCGGGATGCTCTTCCTGGACTTCTGGGCTTCTGTGGCTTCCTGACAGCTAGTTCTCAAGACCCATGCTTTTTCTAGCAAAGAGGCTACAGAAGAATTCGGCCCCAGAACAGGTCTGATTCCTGCTGGGACCTTCAGAAAGCAAGTACCTCCTGGCCAGCACACACACACACACACACAGAGGCATGCACACAAGCACGCACCTGCCTTTTGTTCTGTAAGATTACAGGGGAAACAAAAGTGTACTTTCTCCAGCAGCATGTGGCAGCACATCTGTGCAGTCAGAAAGCTGGGGTAGGAGAGAAATCCTGTCTCAAAGTGCTTAAGCTAGAGCACAGAGGTGCAATACTTTTAATTCCAGCACTCGGGAAGCAGAGGCAGATGAATCTCCGTGAATCCGAGGATAGCCCTGTCTACATAGTGAGTTCCAGGCTGCTTAGGGCTCCATGGTGAGACCCTGTCTCTAAAAACAAAACAAAATGCAGATTCAATCTAATTAAGTCCATCACACAATCAATTCTAACTCTTAGAAAAGGTCATTTGTGCTGTCTTAAAAGATGAGATAAGAGTTGCCATGTGCAGTTTAAGGAACAAAATGCAATTTCTCAGCAGGTGCATGCGTCAATTCAAGCAACTCCTATTCTTGAGAGCTCAGATGACATTTACTCTTCCTGAGCCCCTGATACCCATGTCCACTGTCCTTAGTGTTACTGTTGCTGTGATGAAACACCATGAGCAAAGCAACTTGGGGGAAAAGGGATTTATTTCCCCCTCACACTTCCAGGTGACAGTCAACATCTGAGGAAAATCCAGGCTGAAACTCACACCAAGAAGGAACCTGGAGGCAGGAGCTGATGCAGAGGCCATGGAGGGGTGCTGCTTACTGGCTTGCTTCATATGGTTTGCTCAGCCTGCTTTCTTATAAAGGATGCAGGATGACCAGCCCAGGGATGGCACCACCCACAATGGGCTGGGACTTACCCCGTCGATCATTCATTTAGAAAATTCCTGACAGCCAGATCTTAATGGAGGCATTTTCTCAACTGAGATTCTCTACTTTCAGATAGCTGTAGCTTGTATCACGTTGACATAAAATTCCCAACACATCTACAAAATGGGCACACGTCACATGTGTTCTGCATTGTGTAAAGTGCTATGGTGGCTTATCTCAGACAGTATAAAGATCTCGGGGTCTCAATGAATGAGACTGCTGGGGCACAAGGGTCTCAGGAGCATGGCAAAATAACCCTGTAACACTGTCCCCTCCTTCCATTCTTCCTGTGCCCCTGTCTTAAAACGTTGGCCTTTGCCTAGAAAAATCCATTATGTCCCCCAATCTTAACCCAGGACTGTGCACCTGCTGTGCCCCTGTCCTTGGATGTTCAGCCCACCGCCTTTATCAGGGTTCATTTCTAATCCACTATCATCCAGAGCATCAATTTCTTATGCAAAATTCACCCATTCCCATGCTGGGTTCCTCGCTGTTTAAGCGTGTGTCTGTTTGTAGCTATACTATAACTTATTTGGCAATGTCTGGTTCTTTTGACCAACTTAAACTTCAGGTAGAGGAGCTGCTTTTATACAGCCTTGTTTTCCTGGGCATCGCTTGTGACTGGTCCCTCGTCAAACATGGTTTGTGGATGCACAATTGAGGCAATGAAAACAGATGCTTCTGAGGAGTCCTGGAGGATGGGCCTATTAATGCATCTTATGAAGCTGGGGGAACACTCAGGGAGGAGGGGCTATGTGAGCCAGTTCTGTGGTCCAAGATGATTCCAGGCCCACTGAGGCACATACAATGATGATAGGTAGAGGTGATCCTCAGAGAACACTTATCTGTTCCACGAGCTGCAGTCCCTTGCGGAGGAAGCTGAGGAAAGCAACATTTGAGGCCAGTCTCTGAAATATGTTATTATTATTATTATTATTACATCCATGTAGGTAATGGGAACCACTAAAAGCTTCAAATGCAAAAACCGAGGGACCATGATTGCAAGAACTGCATTTTGGGGGGTAAGATTGTCGACAATAAGTGGGCAGTGGGTGAGATGAGTCTCTGGACTCATGGTGACCAGTTAGAGATGAAAGCACAGGCAAAGGAAAGCGATGCAAAGGACAGAGTAGTTCCTGAGTCAATAGCTATGCACGAGGGGAACAAAGCAGAAGGCGGCAGAAGAGAAGGTCCCCTTTAGTGAACTAAACTCCACCGTAAATCCACTTAAGAAGTCTGTTCACCCTGTGAGATGGAGTATTTAGGCTGGATTCAGTCCTGCAACAAGAATTGGAGTGCCCATGGTTTGTTTTGGAGGTAATCCCAGCAAGCTTTGGTTATGAGTTAGGAAAGCGAGACAGGAAAATGATAGATGTCAATACAGGGTGTGTTTAAGAGCAGATTGATTACCACAATGAATGAATGGAGTTAAAACTATAGGAGACCTTTGGGATACACTGTAGATGAAATAAATCCCAGAGTTGTCTCATTTAAGAAGGGGGGAAATTGTTATTTATTCACTAATCTCTGTGAATGATTGGCCAAGAGCTGTTCCTGAAAGTGTTTGCTCTATCCTGCTCTAGGTCTCTAACAGAGAATCCCCAGGCTGAGAACTTCTGCTGTTCTCCATGGCTAGCTGTCATTTTGCCCATTGAGTAGTGAGCCCTGAGTAGAGGTGGCCTCAGTGTTGATGACATAGCAATATATAGCATTGTGTTGGCTGTGTCTACTGTTCTAGATATTGTGTATGATATGAGATTTGATTACCAGAATAGCCCCATGAGGTAAGAATGACCGTTTCCACCACACAGAAAGGAAATTGAGTCTCATGTGACTCATGTGATAGATACTCATGTATCTATCACCTTGGTTCCTTCGGATAAGAGAGAAAACTGACTCCAGGTTCATGCTCTTAGTGTTTCAGCATGTGTGTTTGTCGAGGTAGGCCAGATCAGTTCTGCCCCTGATTGGTATTATGCAATGGAATCTTCACACACTGTGTATTTAGGAGATGCTGTTTGTCTTATATGGTGCGTTAAACCATAACATAATGTAACCGGTAGGCAGCTGAGCGTCACAACAGCCGAGAGGGGACACACCACACCTGGAGCTACTTGGAGAAGAATACAGTCCTCTGAGTCCCATATAACGTGTAAGTAAGCATCTGTAATGCTGTTCCTCTCTAGTAGAGTGCAGCGAGAGCTGCGCTGGCGTCTCTCCACCAAACACGAGAAGTCAGCTTTCATTTGTTGTAGAAATGGGTTATTTGGGCATTTTCCTAGTGCTGCCCTTGCAAAATACCTCATCATAAAGGGCGATGTCAAACATTGGCATTGTACCACTATTGATACAATGGGGCCTTGCAGCTCAGCTCCGAACCATACATGGCTCCAGGAAAAAGCACTGCATGGGTTCATGTGTGAGTGCATGCTCTCGTGCATGCATTTAGTGTTGCCTGTGTGTGTGTGGTGTAGGAACAGAGAGAAAGAAAGAAAGAGAGAGAGAGAGAAGAGGGTAGGGAAGGAGGAGGGGAAGGGGAAAGGGAGGAAATGGGGGAGGGAGAAGGGAAGAAGTAGGGAAAGGAGGAAGGGAATGGGGGAGTTAGGAAGGGGGAGAGAATTTAAGTTAATTCAGGAGGAACTGCGTCAGGTAAAGTCTAACAAGCTAGTCCAATTGATGTATATTAATTTAGGTTGGGATGTTCAGAAGCAATCTTTTTTTTTAAATTCAGAGAGTAAAAAGATATAGAAAATAGTATTTAAAACTATTAATATTGGTTTATAAATGATCAGCTAAGTAATTTGAAATGGCTCAGCAAGTTTCTAGAGAAATATACCACTGGTGTGATAATTAATGATTTCAGATATGCTCTTTAAATATGTTTATTCCACTGCATTACATTCAATCCAGTTAGGACAATTTGTTATGCATAAATCATCATAGTAGCTCTTTGGGATAATCTTGTGCCTTAGGAACTAGCATCCCTATTTTACAGGGGAGAGATTTGAATATAAGCTGAAGAGCTTTTCCAAGTTCACCTATTTGGTGTGGCAGAGTTGGGCTTGAAATGGGAGCCATGTCACTTTGAAACATAAATTATTAACCATTATATAATGGTGTCTACAGTTTTTTATGTTGTTCCATCTCTCTAAATTTTGAAGATTCATTCATTTGTTTTACATACACATGTGGGTATGCCTGAGTGTTAGTGTATCACATGCATTTAGCATTACCTGGACGTCAGCAGAGGGCATCAGATCCTATAGAACTGGAGTTACAGGCAGTTTGAGAGCTGCTATGTGAGTTCTGGGAATTGAACCCCAGTTCTATACAAGAGAAGTACCCACTCTTACCCACTGAGATATTCCTCTAGCCCTCATATATCTCTATTTTTAAGGATACGAATTACCTGGTATGGGCCAGAATCTAGTCAACCTTAGTCACATCCTCATACGAAAGGGAGGCTGGGAGCTGTAGTGTTCCATCAGTACAGTGACAGAATCCTGGGAGAAGGTCAGAGTTCAGCTATTACTTTTAAGGGAAGAGGTGATATTGGGGCTGATGGTAGGACCTCCCTCAGATGACACTGTGCAATGTTGGATGGAAGGTATGGAGAATAAAGAGATTTCCCAGGCTCCCCTGTCGAGGCACAATATCACATAAATAACCCCGGCCCCTGATATCCAATGCTATCTTCCCAAAGATTCCTCCAAAACATGTTTTCTTTTTTAAAAATTATTGTATTACTCATTTATGTGTTTGTGTGTAACACGCCCACATACATGGAGTTGTCCACACAGTCCAGAAGACAGTGTAAATCCCCTGGAGCTGGAGTTCCAGGAGCTTCTGAGCAGTTTAATGATAGAAGGTAATAATTAAGAAAAAAATATTCTTTTCCCATAACTTGGGGTTGCTATTCCCAAGAAGAGCATTTTAGGTCTGTATTTGCCAGATCATGAACAATTAAAATTGGAACCATCTTACCTGCTTATTGTTTCCCTTTTATTCACAAGCAGCTATTATCTATAGAGACATGATTTTTATCGATTGCTCTGTATTGCTTGGTAAACATGGTTGGCCAAGTGTGGAAGAGAATATACCACATAGGACCAAGAGAGGAAATTTAAATGAGGCAGTTTATGGTTTTGAAACCTCATTCATGCTACAAGGTGATTTCTGAGTGATTTCTTTTATCCCTTTCTGCATATTATGGAGGGTTTCCCCCTAGTGTGAGGCTGTGTGTGATTCCTTCTATGAATTATCACACAATAATGCTGTCTGCTTCTTCCAAATGCTGCGTAGAGATGTGTTTCCCCAAAGCACTTTGATATAGATCATTGTGAATAATGGCAGCTGAATAGGTATGTAAAATCCAGGTTTAGAAGCAAATAAAACCTTGACTCCTCAGATGGGTTCAATAGAAACTAGACCTAGGGGGAATTCTCTGCTTGCTTGCCTGTTTGCTTGGGTTCCTTCCTTCCTTCCTTCCTTCCTTCCTTCCTTCCTTCCTTCCTTCCTTTCTTCCTTCCTTTCCTCCCTTTTTCCTTTCTTTTTTCCTTCCTACCTTCCTTCCTCTTCTCTTTCCCTCCCTCAGCCTCTTTCTTTTTCTTTCTTTCTTTCTTTCTTTCTTTCTTTCTTTCTTTCTTTCTTTCTTTCTTTCTTTCCTTCCTTCCCTCCTTCCCTCCTTCCTTCCTTCCTTCCTTCCTTCCTTCCTTCCTTCCTTCCTTCCTTCCTTCTTCTTCTTTTTTTTTTCTTTCTTCCTTTCTTTCTTTCTTTCTTTCTTTCTTTCTTTCTTTCTTTCTTTCTTTCTTTCTTTTTTTCTTTCCTCCTTTCTTTCCAGATCATTTCACTATACACCAGAGTGAATTAGCCCTGCAGCTACCTTGGCTCTCTATTTTCTCTGACATGTCTGAGCTGAGCCAGGGTTTTTCACAGAGTGCTGTTTCTGTTATTATTTTATTGGCCAGTATCCAGTTCATTGGCTTTTTCTCAGAGTCATGACTCTGTGAAGCTGTAAGATCTGGATGTATCTGAGAGTGGGAGAAGGGCACACTTGGCCTTTTTCTTTTCTGAGGTTAAATGGCTTAATTCTCTGGAGACGGGAAAAGTTCTTCAGGGACAGGAACCCCATCCATTCATTGCCTTTTAGCCAATACCTCCTCTCCATAGAACTTACACAAAGTTAAGTGGTCAAGGAATATTACTCAACCATCTGCCACTCAGTTATCCATCTACCCATCCACCAGTCCAGCCATCAACAAACTCTTAATATGCACAGAGCAAAGCAGCTGTATAGCTAATGGCCAAGTTCTTTAACCTTTCCTAAAGAAAAAATGGAGGGTGGGGTTATACATTTTATTGTTATGTGATGGTGTTTTGCTTCTATGTATGTATGTATACCATGTGCATGCTCTGTGCCCACAGAGGTCAGAAAAGAGCATCAGGGAACCACAGTGTGAGTTCTGAGAAGCAAACCTGGGTCCCCTGCAAGAGCAACACATGCCATTAATCTTTGAGCTGTTTCTCTTGCCCCTTTGATCTTTCTTCTTAAAAATGTATTTGTGGGGGTGGGGGTATGTGTGCGTGTTGCATGCAGGTGCACGTGTATGTACGTGGAGGTCAGAGGTCAATGTGAGATGTCTTCCTCAGTCACATTTTCTTAAGGCAGTGTCACTCATCCAACATGGGCCTAGAATGGTTGGCCAGTTAACTCTGGGTATCTTCCTGGAATTACATATGCAAGTATTTGAGTTCTGGTGTCCTGAGCTTTAATAACTGAATCAACTTACAACACAAGATTTTTAATCTGTATTGCTTCATTTCCTAATTGGTAAAATGTGGATGTTGATCAGTTAGTTTGATCTCAGACACTCTTCACATCCCAATGTTTCTACTTTCCAACTGTGCGAGTTTTAGGCTCTGAGATGCTAAGACAGTTTTGCATATGAAATGAGATTCAGATAACTAATTCGCTGGAGTGTAAAAACGGCATGGGATACATGACAAGCCTCGAATATCATTTCTCACACACAGTAGTTGATTGATGCATAATAACTACTTCTCTACTCCCTTCAGGTACAGGGCCTGGTGCCTTGCTTGTGGGGGACAAACATACAAGCCACGTGCCGTGACGCCCCAAGGATGTGAGGCCAAGATGAGCAAAGTGATAACGCTTAGGCCCTAGAGTTGAACAGGCTATACATTCCAGTCTCGATTTCATTGACCTCTTCCAACTGTGAAACTCCTGGTGAAGTTCCATATGCTTTCTGTTTTCTTATTGTTTAATTTGCAAAATGTGTATATTGATCATGCTGTCTTCCCAGATTTGTAGGGAAATTTAAAAGAGGCAATCCAAATCGATGTCTGTGCTTGGGAAAAAATATGCCTTACTTGAGACTCCCTTTTACTATAGCACTTAGTATTTCAACCACTGCTTAACTGGTTCCACATTAGCCTTTCCTGGAGTCCTTTAGGTGGTACATTGGTTCTCTTAGGATGCTGATGGATGCAGGATTAAAGGGGATTTTATAACCAAATTAACTGGGGACACTGGGAAAGAACAAGGGCAATTAGGTACCTTTCTTTAATGCAGGTTTAGAGCCAAGTGCAGCATGAGTCTTAAACCTCCAATGGGGCTATGGAATACAACTCCTTCCAAGCGTATTTCACTTCCAGGCCTTCTCCATTGAAATTCACAGGGATGGGGATCTCAGAGTGTCTTGTAGGGAAGGCTGTCACAGGTAAATCAATCCATAATTACTTCTGAGTATTTGCTCAGCATTAGACGCTGTGGAAGGGCAACAGAAGAAAATGTCATGATTCTACCTTCAAACTTCTAAGAGGCTTGTTAGAAGAAAACAGAACTAAACAGTTTCAAGAGCACTTCATTCTAAATTTGGAACCAGAATGCTTGTGTATCAAATGAAATGGCACTTGTGTGGGGTAGGGAGTGGAGGGGACTGAGATAAACGGGAGAGTGGAAGGCATTCTAAGAGGGAACTGTCAACCCAACCTTGACTCATTGTGCTGGTTTATTTTTCTGTTGCTTGACAAATACCAAGGGGGAAATATTTTAAAGGAGGAGGAATTTGTTATGACGTAATGGTTTTAGAGTTTCCAACCTACTGTTTTCTGCCTCCTTTGTGTCTTGATTGAGGACAGACAGAATGTCTTTTTGGAAAGAAGGGTGGAGCAGAGCTAGTCAACATCACGGTGACCTGAAGGCAGAGGCAGGAAAGGATATGTTATGCTTCAGGGACACACATTGCACTTACTCCCGTGAAGCCCTGCCTCCTTTACTTTCCACTACCACATAGGGCCAAAGCCTTCAACCTATGAGCCCGTGGGACATTTTGTATTGAAACTGTAACAGCCATCATTGCCAGGTAAGAATGTGAGTTTAGGATTGCCAGAGCTTTTAAACATTCACAAGAATTGAGTAGACTAGATTTATTTTATGCAAAACATACCACATTTATAAAATCCTTATGAATTTAACATAAGATGAACACAGTATATCTATGAACCAAATTTAGCCCTCATGACTTCACTTTACAAGCTTCGGTCTTTGCCAATCATTCTCAGGTGGGATAAATTTGTTCCTCCAGACATTTGCCAATGCTTGGGCCCTTTTTTGTCACAGCTGGCATTACAGGCAACTAAGGGGTCTCTACTAAATACTCTTGTCAATAGAAAGTAATTCATACGTCTACGATGTTAAAAGTGCCCAAAGGAAAAGTGCTCATTCTAAGCCACAGGTCCTCAGATGCTGGGAACGTGGGACTCTCTGTGTTTCTGCCTGTGTGACTTTGGAAATGTCCTTGTTCTGGTTGGTAAAAGAAGGTAGTTGGACTAATTGATGCTTCAGGGACTTTCAAGCTCAGGGCCTGAGGTCATATCAGTCCTCAAATTGGCAGTGACCTAGCACAAAGGCTTTCTGCAGAAATGCTATTGATGGGAAATGATAGCTATGGATGAGAGAACACAGGCTAGGAGTGTTCCCAACCTGGAATACTGTTTGTCCTTTGGATGTGTTCCGAAGCTTCATTCACTCATATCTCACTCAAGGCACTTGAAAAATTTGAAGCTAATATTGGAAGGCTCCTAAATCATCCTGTACAATTTTGTTTTTAGAGACTGTTCATATTTTCAAAGGGGAAAAAAAATCAAAGGATATGCTCTAATTTAATATGCCACTGCCCTTCTGAATAGAGACAGCTTTTCAGATATGAACTGTGAGTCTCGGCATTGTGTGAGCCTGTGTATCTCCTTGGCCTTCATGACCAAAGGTTTTTGTTTGTTTGTTTATTTGTTGTTATTGTTGTTGTTGTTTTAATCTTCAGGGTTTAGTTCAATCGTGCTCACAGAGGAAGTGAGGTAGGCTGTTAGATGAGGTGCATGGCAAAAGGTGATGCCCAGATCGGGAGAAACTTTGATAAGCAGAAGACACATGATGCAGTTTGCAGGCTTCTGTGCTTGCATCCAGCTCACTGCTGAGCATCTCATCTCCAGGCAGCCTGAGTCACTCTGGCTGCTGTCTTAGTTTGGGATTGTAGAACAACATAAGCTGAGTGGGCTTATTTTATAAATAAGAACGATCATGGTTCTGCAAGCTGGAAGTCTAGGATGAAAGCAGCAGCAGATTCAATGTTTGCGGAAGGCCTCTCTCTTGATTCATAGCAGGACGTTCAAGCTTCATCTTTCTGTGGTAGAAGAATGGAGGGAATCTACTGTGAGTACCTCTTATAGGTACTGAACTAGTTTCATTTGTGTTGCTCTAATAAAACATTCTGACCCAGGGGAGGACAAAGTTCACCTCGCTTACAATTCTAGGTGATGGTCCATCATGGAGGAGGCATCAAGCAAGGCATGAACTCAAAGCAATTAGTCATATCACATTGACAGGAGAAAAGTAAATAAAATGGACACATGCTTGCTTTTTGGTTGCTTCTGCTCAGCTGGCTCTCTTCACTATTATACAGGGAGTAGTATCCAGTGCATGATGAAGTGGTGCTGCTAGCATTCAGGGATCTTCCCACCTCAATGAGCATCAAGACAGTCCCTTAAAGACATGCCCACTCCTCAACCTGATCTAGGCAATTCCTCAACTGAGGCTCCCAGCTGATCATTCTAGATTGTGACAAGCTGTAGACTCAAAGCCAGCCATCACAGATAGTTACCCCACTCACGAAAACTCTCAACCACCTACCTCCCAGTACAGCCACTTTAGGGATGAGGTTTTCAATGCATAAACTTACACTGTTCAATCTTCTGTGTTACCCTTATTGGTACCATTGCATCTTTCTTCAACATACTATAAGATTTTCAAACTGGGATACATTTCTTGGGAGGAAGGGCTTTCTGAGCTGCTGGAGAAGAGATAGGGCTGCTCTGAAGGACTTCTGGATACTGACCCCACCAGCCTTCCGAGGATATGTGGTGTGGCTTTAGTAATACTGAGTTTCCCTCAGGGTCCCAGGAACTGTCTGTCCACAGCATTTGATTCAACAGCAGTGTGCAGATTGCTATGACAAGCTCTTCTGGAATGGTGGTGTAAACTCGAGGATTCAGGAGTCCTGAAAATGCAAACTCCTGCCCTGGGTGAAAAATAACACTTGCCCCAATGTCCCTGTGAGGGGCTATATGACTCAGAGCGGTTACACCAAGCATGTATGCCTTCCCTCTTTGGGCAGCAGTTGCCCTCCCAAAAACTTCCTGTACCTTTCGCTTTTCCGGTTAGGAAGTCTGGTCTACCAGCATGATAGGTGTATGTGCCAACACGAGTAGTGTGTGCCAGTTCCGCATGCCTGCGTGCTGTCACGCAGAATGGAGAAGTGCAATGCTGACTGGTGGGCGCTCTCGGTTTCCCTTAAAGCAAGCAGTGAAACTAACATTGGAGGCCAAGTTGACTGGGAGTGGAGCCCAGGAAGCACTGCAGTATAAAATGGCAGCGTCAGGTCTGGAATGAAAGAAAACAGGGAACGGGGACACTTTCTTCCTTTCTTGCTTTTCTTCTTTCTTTCTACTAAATAGATTATGATGTCTGTTTGTTTGTTTATCAGACCACACAGCACTGAACATTTATTTATTATAACAAAATGCATGAGATATCAGATGCACTGAACAAACTAAATTGTAAAACCTGTCATCCACACTTTCAATGTTTTGTAATCTATCATGAACATTCAGTGCAATGATCATTAATGAAGAATGTTTGTTCATATTAGTGTTTAAAATATTTTGGATCAGTCAGAGTAGGAAGTCTTAGAAAATGCTCCTTTATTTGTCTATAGCTTATAAAGAATTTAAACAAGAATATTGCAAAGTGTAGGGCTAATGCTCCAAAGAATATATAATAGTATTTGTGAAATAACTTGACCAAATTATTAAAATTACAATAAAGTGGAAAAAAGTCATTTAAAATTAATGACACAAGAGTCAGAGAGAACCAGGCACATTTTCCAACAAGTGAGCAGCTGGTTCTTGACTCTATTGAAGATTTCCAGACAGTAGTGTGGGTCATGTTTTTTGAACTGGCCCAAATGGCTACTAATGAAGCCGGGATATGTGTGAACTAATGTTTCCCTCTTTCAGGTCTTAAGCATTGCTTTCTGAAGAGTAATTTTCAGAACTCCAGCCTTGCCTTCCTGTAGAACAAGCAGATTCCCGTCACTGGAGTCCTCGGGGAGACAGTAGCAGGTGTTCAGAACATGCAGCTCCAGGACTGTGGTGAGTACAGAGGGACGCGGGCTGGGACGGGACCGCACTTGCTGTAGTGTATTGATTTAAATTGTTATTATCATTGCAGCGCTTGTACAAATGAAAGGGAACTGTAATATTCTTACGCTTGTAGCTCTTAACAGATTGTGCTAAGAAGCAAAACATGCTTGAATATTACATTTTCAAAGCAGTAAAACACAGTGCGAGTCAGAATAACAATACCTTGATGTGATGCACGGCGTACTTTGGTCAAACAAGAGGAAGATTTACAGTGCAAATGCGCTGACTACCAAGATGCTGATTATTCTGAAATCCACATGGCTGCATCTTGTGATAACTGCACCTCCCTTGCAATATTCTGTTCTGTTTTCTTTCTTCCTTTCTTCCTTCCTTTCTTCCTTCCTTCCTTCCTTCCTTCCTTCCTTCCTTCCTTCCTTCCTT
>NW_026596034.1:29729140-29747687 GCF_907164565.1 Psammomys obesus | reverse complement strand
CTTCCTTCCTTCCTTCCTTCCTTCCTTCCTTCCTTCCTTCCTTCCTTTCTTTCTTTCTTTCTTTCTTTCTTTCTTTCTTTCTTTCTTTTTTACTACTAGCTGGGAAGAAAAAAAATTCATATAGCTATGAGGCTTTCAAGTCTTCACTCAACCTAAGCACATCATTTTGTCTTAACTTCTAATTTTAATTAGATGAGGGTCTTAATTAAAACTAGTTGACCTAACAAGTTAAAGAAAAAAGCCTATTGAAAAAGGTGGGGGCCAGAGAGACGGTTCAGAAGGTAAAAAGCACTCTCTGCTAGGCCTGATAACTTCAGTTCAGTCCCCAGGACTGACAAGGAGAGAAGCAATATCGATGGGTTGTCCTTTGACCTCTACAGCTCTGTTGTGGCACATGCACCTCTGTCCACATGCAGACACACACATGCAAAATAAATCTCAATGCGGGGGGAGGTAGGCTTCTAGTTTCCTTCTTCTGTATGTCGCTATCCTGTTTGGGCAGTAGCGTTTGTCGAAGGTGCTGTCTTTACTTTAGCGCATATTGCTGGTCTTGTCAAACAGCAGGTGGGTGTAGCAGGAGTATGGCCTTATAGAGAGAAAGCACAGAAGAAGAGCTGAGCCTGGTGGGTGGCACATGTCTGCATTCTCCATACTTGGAGTTAGAAGCATCCGAAATTTGAGGCCAGCCTGGGCTATCAAACAAGACCCCGCCTTAAAAAAAATAAAGTCAACCTATTGACACAAATGATGTTGGGAAGCTCAGAGAATCCCAGGGATCACTGGGACCCTGAAGAAAGATCTGAAGAAATGGCACAGGGGTTTTAAACACAAAGGACCAAGTGTTCACTACAATTCACACCTGGCTTGAGTGTGTTCCCTTAAAGCTCCATATGCTGGTATAGAGGTGTCAAGGCTCCTTTGAGGCAGGGCTTCTGAACAGCAACTCTGTGGTAAGGCCCAGCCTATTCAAGAATCAGTACATGTCTCTTGTGAACTAGTTCTCAGAAGAGACAGATGTCACGCACGAAGCAAGGCTAGACATTCACCTAGCTTCTTCAGCATTTCTCTTTCCACTTCTGCTGTGTTGTGATATGGTCAAGGGGACCCTCACTAGAGGATAACTGAGGAGGCTTCTCAGTCTTGGATTTTTAAGCTAGAAATCTGTGGACTAAATTAGTCTATAAAAAAAAGCCAGCCTCTGACTTTTTGTTATAGCAACACACATCAGACTGGTAATGAACACCAAGTAGTAGTTATATGAACACCAAGGTTCCACAGAAGAAAAGGTAGGGGAATAGTCAAGAATAGTTGCCTTTCCACAGTCTTTTATCTGCAAATAAATGTGAAAGGACATGAGCTAGGCAAGATTGTTTGGGCAGCTGTTTTTATCAACTTTGGTTAACAGAGCAGACTTTCTTGTAAGAGGAGGGTAAAGGCCTACTTAATGGAAGGGAATTCATGCCTGGTACTGCAAACACATGACTGGTGAGGTAATGGATATTAGAGGAAAACCCACTATGGCCACTTTCCTAAACCATTTCTAATTACCCATCCTATATCCACAGACAAGTGTAGTTCTCACCTCTCGGCAAGGAAGCTTTTTTCCTTTCTTTCTTTCTTTCTTTCTTTCTTTCTTTCTTTCTTTCTTTCTTTCTTTCTTTCTTTCTTTCTTTTTCTTCTTCTTTTTTTTTTTTTTGGTAGTAGACAGACAATCCACAACTTGTCAAAATGAAGAGAACATAGAGGTACCTAACCCCAGCTAATACATCGTAACACAACATCTCAGGCTTAGGGAACATCATGGTAAAAGGAGTAGAAAGATTGTTAGAGCCAGAAGACCAGGACATCTGCTTCAAGGTAGTGATTTCTATAGAGGACAGGGATGCTACATCCATGAAATCAACAGTCTGGTTACCTAAGAAATACCTGAACAAGGACACCATTTGACAAGTCAGTATGAGTAAAGGGTTATCACAGGCACTTTCCCTAGATGAAGAGCTTACGGTGGGAAAGGGGGATTCAGTCTTCTTCCTGCTCCCTGATAAGCTATTCAATCCCTAAACATACATATATGAGCAACATTAAATGGACTCAGCAGCTCATATTTTACTATATATATGTATGTATGTATTATATATGTATCTTCTATCTATCATCTTGCTTTCTGTGTGTGTGTGTGTGTGTGTGTGTGTGTGTGTGTGTGTGTGAAAGATAATAATCAAAGAAGATGAAATCATAAATTTAAGAGAGATTTGGGCCAGCACAGGGAGAAATGGAGGGAATGATGTAAATTCAGTATTTGTGTACAAAAATCTCAAAAAATAAAAATAAATCAAAACTTAAAGTAAAAAAAGAAGAGAGGGGCATGGAGATTTTATTATTTTTATAGAAAATTTCAAGGTTCCAGGTAAATTTATTTGACCAGTCAGTCTTTCTCTAATTATGCAAGAGCATCTCCACAAGAAGGCTATTAGAAACAGATTGGCTGTAAAATCTGTTTGAGATTATTTTCCTTCTGCATTTTTGAGCATCTGATTCTTAAAGAGGAATTTCATAGTGAGGCATATGCTTGGAAATGTAAATCTTTTTCAGTCCTACACAGCTCAAGTGTGTCCAATCCTGTCTTAGTTTGGTTTCTGTTACTGTGATAAACACAAAAGCAATTTGGGGGAGCAAGATTTTATTTAGCTTTATAACTGTCTGTCATTGAGGGAAGCCAAGAGAGAACCTTGGAACAGAAGTCATGGAGGAATGCTACATACTAGCTTGCTCCCTCTGGCTTGCTCAACTACACTTTTACGCACACCAGCCTCGCAGACAGAGATGGCATTACCTGCAGTGAGCTGGATCTTCCTAAATCAATTAGCAATCAACAAATGCCTCACAAACATGGCCATAGGCCAGTCTGATGGAGTCACTTCTTCAGTTGAGGTTTCCTCTTCCTAAGAATATCAAACTGTCAACCAAGATTAAACATCACAATCCAAATACCTGGAAAAGGCTCAAGACAAACATGAGAACAGGGCAGCCGCTTAAGATTGCCCTGTGCCATGTAGCCCATGGCAGCTCAGTCTCCAAGTGGATTCCCTAGTAAGGGATCAGGGGCTGTCTCTGACATGCTCAGTGGGAGGCTCTTTGATCACCTCCCGCTGGGGTGGCATACAGCCTTACCAAGCCACAGAGGAAGACAATGCAGCCAGTCTTGATGAAATAGGCTAGGGTCAGATGGAAGGGGAGGAGGGCCTTCCCTACCAGTGGACTGGGAGAGGGGCATGGGAGAAGAGGGAGGGAGGGTGGGGTTGGAAGGAGATGAGGGAGGGGACCCCTGGCATACAAAGTGAATGAATTGCAATAAATAAGAAAAGAAAAAGAATGTCCTGTATACGAGCATGAGGCACCAGAAAAGAATGGACTCAAATGCATGAAAACTTAAGTATTGGCCTTTTCTTCTTTTGCTGCTTAATTTGAGGTGGGGGAGGGGGAATTTGGTTCGGTTATGCATGTGGATTAAAGAGTCAACAGACTGGTAACATATTTTTGGAGATTTCAAATGGTAGAAACATTTTGGGGAGGGAATTTGGGCAAATGAAACCAAAGCCTGAAAAAAGACAGAATTTTGTCATAGTAATGAGAAAGCTATTTATTCTCGGGAAATGATTAAAGGTGTGCACATACATTTCAGCTCCAAGTATTTTCACTGCAGTATTAATTAAAAGATGCCAAACCTAGATGTCTAAACCTACAACAACAGACTAGGAATAAGAGATTTGGTTTTGTGTGTGTCCATACATTTCAAAACCACAGGACCATTATCGGTGGAAGAAGATTTTTAAGGTTTAAAAAAAAAACTTTAATAATAAGATCCTTTCTACAATAGGCCATGCATGCCCATGTGCTTAGGATTTAGATTTTTCTTTGTAATCAAGATTGCCATGCTGCTTATTTGCAGCTTTTTTTTTTTAATACTGGTTCATTTTCTCCATGAATTTTTGTGTTTTCTGATTTTTCTACAATTTAAATATAATTTGTTTTGTTTTGTTTTGTTTTGTTTTGTTTTTTTCAAGACAGGGTTTTTCTATGTAGCTTCGGCTATCCTGGAACTTGCTCTGTAGACCAGGCTGGCCTCCCAAATGCTGACTGGGATTAAAGGCATGTGCTACCATTGCTTGGCAATACAATTATTTTCAAATGATCGTATTTTAAGAAAAAAAAAAACTCTCCATTGCTCTTCTGTTTCTAACTATGTTGATGAAAGAGCAGGATGATATTTAAAAAATTATACTTATTTGTTTATATGTGTATTGTGTGTGTATACATGTGCCATTCTGTGTGTTTGAAGGTCAGAGGGCAGCTTGCAGAAATTGCTTCTCCTTCTATCGTGTGGGTCCCACTGACTGAACCCAGGTCATCAGCCTTGGAAGCAGGCACCTTAACCTGCTGAGCCATCATGCCAGCCCCAAGAGAATTTTAGTAAATAAAGTAAATAAGCAAATAGTTACAATCTGTGCAATGTTTTTATATGCATTCTTTTCTGACTGATACTGTGTGTTCTATACAGTATATAATGGTTTATATTGATACAAGTTTTGTAAGAAACTAAGCAGAGGAAAGCTTGCATGCTTCTAGATGGTAGAGAACTTGAGTTGAAGTCAGTACAGTAGGTTCCCAAACCTTGGATGATTCTCACCACACCAGCTGACACTTAGATTGGAAGGACTCTCCTACTCCGGCTTTTTATTGACTAGACTTCTATCCTCAGATTGGCTTGGAGAGCCAACAGTTCTTTTCAGGGTGTTGGGGGTGAGGGGAGGTGGCCAAAGCCATATGCATTTAGTCTACCTGATTTGAAATACCAACAAACCTTGACACACGGGCTGATGCTATTTATTGCCCCTCTTCCTTGAATAACATCATGTAGTGTTATAATAGGATACAAGATAGAGAAAAAGCCAAACTCTTTTCAATAGCCCAGTGGTGGGAAGGGGATTAGCCTAGGTAGGGTAGCGGTCAGGGTCCAAGATGTGCCTATGTCTATTCTAGTGGGCTCATATAACCTAGGTAAAATCAATGAACAAATGAACGAATGAAAAGTGATTTTCCTTTAGGACAGAGTGACCAAAGAGTTAAAGATACCCAGAGCTAGAGAGAATTTGCAAAGGGGAAAGTATTATTACTATTTACTTTGCAATAGGTAGTGATACAGCATGACCTCAATGGCTTAGATGGAAGATTCTACCTTGCCATTTAATTGCTATCAAACTGAAGAGTGTGATGGTGAGCTTTAATTGTCAGTTTTGATACAACCTAGAATTGCCCGGGAAGGAATTCTCAATGAGGAATTGTCTACATTGGATTCTCCTGTGGGCACATCTGTGGTGGTGGGGGGGGGGGTTGTGTTAATTAAGCAAATTGATGTGGGAGGATCCAGGTCACTCTGGGCAACACCATCCCCTAGGCAGGGGGTCAGTCCTGCACTGTGTAAGAATAGAGAAATTGAGCAGAGGACAAGCAAGCAGGTGGGCATGCATTTCTCTCAGCTCTTTGTTGAGATGCTGTCACCAGCCTTTAATGTTCCTGCCTTGGCTTCCCACAATAACGGGCTAAAACCTAGAGCTGCAAACTGAAATAAACCTCCTTCTCCTTCACATTGCTTTTAGCCAGATACTTTTATAACAGCAACAGAAATGAAACTAGAACAGGGGGCCTTGGCCCTCAGTGTGGCATGAGTTGCAAGAAACTTTTTTTTTTTTACTCAAAATATAGGATAGTTTGATACATGTCAAACCATCTCCCCTTGACCCTGTGTAAGGAAAAATGATGTTAAGCTGACCACCATACCACTCTTCTCGTCTCCTTTAATGTTATTTTTAATACGTGGAGCACTGTTGTGCCCCCAGAAGAGAAAACTATACAAAAGCTCTACTCAGATGAGCGTTCTCTCTTCTCTGCATCTTTCACCCTCTTCTTCCCACTCACACTTTGTGAATAACTATCTTTATTGCTCTAGGTCTTTCCTTTGTGTTTCTTTCTGAAAAGACTAGCATGTGTATAGACGCATTTTCTTCTTTATTCGCCTCTTGTAGCATAAGAGGTAGCATTCTGTGCCTACCTTTTCTGCACTTTGCTTTTCCATACAACAATATCTGCCAGAAAGTGTTCTGTAATCACCGAACAGAGATTCTTTTTATTTCTTTTGTAGCTGCCTAGTAACGCAAATGTGCATGTGCCACAGTTTATTCCGACTTAGTCATTAACTCTTGACAACTAATGCAATTATCATATTAAGGTGGAATAAATCACGCCAGTGAATTTATGATTATTGGCCTGGATATTTGCATTGTGGTGGAAAATGTTCTCCGGGGAAGGAAGGGTTCTTAGGTTGGAATACTGGGGGCTGGAGAAGAGACACAATCAGCTGAGGGATGGGCATTGAGAACATTTCCCAAACTGGGAAAAAGGCTCACAGATTCCATGAATGGCTGTAGACATCACTTGGCTCTTTGTGTTCTGAGGGCTGACAAACTTCAGAAGGAAATGGCTGTGGGAGGAAGCACTTAATGAAGCTGAGCTCCATGTTCCAGGTCTCTCAGCCTTGAAAAATCTTGAATCATGTATCTAAGTGTCAGTAGAACTCCTCCTTCAAGGGTTTGCATTATCAAAGACTAGGAGGCTCCTGGATGATGAGTCTGCTCTTTGGGGTCTCTGAAACTTTCAGAAGGAGGAAGACACACTATTGAATTTAACACCATTCTGATGGGAGGGGGAGTCAACACAGGTTTTCATTTTTTCTTTTTGTAAAATTCATGTGTGCATGTGTGCGCGTGCATGTGTGTGTGCGTGTGTGTGTGTGTGTGTGTGTGTGTGTGTGTGCCTGCCACATGAGTGCCTGCTGAGGCCAGAAAAGGATATTGGATCCCCTGAAGCTAGAGTTAAAGAAGCTGTCTCATATGGGTGTTGGGTTCTGAACTCAGGTCTGTACAAGAACAACAAGCTCCTAACTGCTGAGTTATCTCTCTACTCCTCCCTCCTTTTTTGTTTTGTACTGTCATCCCTCAGTATCTGTGTAGAAATGCTCCTAAAATTTCTTTGGGCTAATGAATTTCCCAGATTTCAAACTCCTCATATAAAATGTTTGTATGTAATCTGGGCACATCTTCCCATCAACCCCCAGTCTTCTCTAGATGATATCTAGTACCTAATTCAGTATCAATGCTATGCAACCAGCTAGACAGCACTATTTAGGGAACGGCAACAACAGGATAATCTGCATGTGTTGAATGTAGATGTCATTATTTTAAAAGGATTTCTTGCTTTATGGTTTTCTAAATTCACAGATACAGACCCTGTGGCTGATGTGGAGAGAGGATTGTATTTTTTGTCTCTGAAGTGTGTGGGTGTGGGTAGGTTAGCTGTTTCTCAGAGAAATGAAAGTGACATTTCTTGTCCTTGTGTATTAGAGTTTTACATTCATCCTTCCTTCTTGTATGCTATCATATTTGATTCTTACAGAACTCCTGTCAGGAAGATTTTATTCCAACTTGATGAGTGTAGGATGCGAAGAGACTGATTCACTTACCTGAGAACACAAAGCCGTTGTATTCATCACAAAACTGGAATAAATACCTGGCTCCTAAATATCACCTCCATCTTTCCTAAAGGGCAGCACTTCTCAGAAATAAGGTTCATGGTCTCAGAAATCATTCTCCTTCAAATAGTTTTTTTTTTAAACCACCTTTGGGATGTTTTGATCCTTCTATTCAAATTCAGGAAATACAGGAGGCTCAGAGTATAATCTGCCTTTGAGTCTGTAAATCCCCAGAAACATTTTTGAACAAGCAAATGAAGCCATCCCAGGCATTTGGTTAGCATGTGTTCTGGTTTTCTTTTTGCTGCTGTGATGAAAACACTCAGACCAAGCAACTTTGGAGTAGAAAGGGTTTATTTGGCCTACACTTCCAGGTCATAGTCCATCATTGATGGAGGTCAGGGCAGGACCTCTGCAGCTATCTGAAACAGAAATCAGGGAGAAACATGGCTTGCTGGCTTGCTCATGGCTAATTAGCTTTATTTTACAGCCCAGGACCATCTGCCTACTAATAGTGCAACCCACAGGAGACTTTATCTATCAAGAGAATCCCCCACAGATGTTCCCACAGACCAACCTGATAAAGACAGTTACTGAACTGAGACTCCTTTTCAGGTGATTCTACGCTGTGTCAAGTTTTCAGTTAATGCTAACTAGGACAGCATGTTTTATGGTTCACACAATTCAATTTTATCTCTTGGTGGGGGGATGGATTTATTTCAAGTACATGGAGAAGAGATGTAAAAGTCAAGAAGAGCATTAAAGTGAATTAAATTGATGATCAAAAGGGCTTTTGCATTTTATACTGATGTTGGCTACAATTTTAAAAAGGAGAAAACATAGCCCTCAGACAGTATTTGGAAGGGAGCAGAGGCGTAACGGAGAAGTCTAGAGCCCTAACCCCATTTTAACTTTGAGGGTTTCTAAAGAGTTGTATCATTCCTTCTCTTCCTTTTTTGCTGGTTTGAATAGGAATGATCCCAATAGGCACATATATTTGAATGATTAGTCAGTAGGTAGTGGCATTACTTGGTAGGGATTAGGAGGTATGACCTTGTTGGAGTAGGTGTGGCCTTATTGGAAGAAGTGTTTCACTGAGGGCTGGGCTTTGGGATTTCAAATGCTCAAGCCAGACCCAGTGTCCTCACTTCTGCCTGTAGATCTAGATGTAGAACTCTCAGCTACCCTCCGGCACATCTGCCTGAATGCTGCCATGCTTCCCACCATGATGATAACGGACTAAACCTGAGACTATAAACCAGCCCCAATTAAATGTTTTTCCTTGTAAGTGTTGCTATAGTGGTGTTTCCTCACAGCAATAGAAGATTGACCAAGGATATTCAATATATAGTTAATAAACTAAAATATAGTTAATAATCTAAACTATTCATTATACTTTGTTCTTTCCATGGACAAAAGGGAAATTAGTGAACAGTAGAAGTGTTTTGTGATGAAGATCAAAGAAAGGGCTTGCAGGACACTTTCTCCTCCCAAATTCCAAGTGACCTTCCAGCAGGTACAACTTGATGCTGTGTTTTATGTATTGTTGGTCCTCCCAGCTTGATCCCCAGGGTGGTATAGTATAACTAGAAGAGGTGTGAAACCATTAAGAGGTTGGATAAGTAGAACATCTTTAGGGCAACAGGGGCTATTTCCTCTGAAGGCCCAAAAAGATTAAGATATTTCTCATGGTGTCATAGTTAGTTCTTTCTAACTGTTCTTATAAAAATTTGAGTTAACCCAACCCAGTCTCTCTGGCTTTCTCTTGAAGATGTGACTTGTCGCATACCATCTCTCTTTGTCTGCCATAAGCTAAGACAAGAGGAGGATGCTACCAAGAGCCTGCTTCCGCTGTTCAGACTTTCAGCTTCAAAAATAAGTTTAGCCTTTCTTTTTTTTTTTTTTTCCTGAGTAGCAGATATTAATCTCATAGACAGCAGAAAAACACAGAAGGCAATGGGGACAGATGAAGGCCTGAGTCTATGGGAAATAATTTCGCAAATTGCCTTGGGTCAAATGCCTCTCTCCGGCAGACAGAGGATTTCATTCAGTCCACTCTGATTTCAAAACCACTGCACTAAGTCTGTGAAGTGCTCAGTTTACCTTTCCCTTTTCTAGTTCCCCCATGAATTGTTGGAAAATGCAAATACAATAAATAGATATGGGTAATATTTTGAAGACTACTCACCAGATGTGAAATCCACCATGTAGCAGATGCTTCCAGCAGTGGCAGGACCATGTCAGAGGAAGCGGGGGCGGGGGGCGGCGGCAGGGATTTGGCTGTGCAAATATAGAGGCAGGTCCTATCTTGACGGAAAATACCGACAATTCAATCATGTACTTTTTTTTTAATTAAAAAAAATACATTAGGCTACTATACTTAATCTTAATTCCTGAGTTTGTGGGTGGGAATAGACATTTTGAGTCTCACTTCCAAGGAAAGTCTCTAGGGGTAGGACCTAGTCCTATCCCTGACGTCATTTATCTTGAAAGAGGTTTTCCAAAGTATGGGACACATACATTTAGCAGTGTCCAAGAAGATTTAGATGATGCTTTGTCCAAGGATTAGGTAAGGCAGTTTACTTTATCATCAAGATACATCCATTTTTTTTTTCCTCTGTGCCTCCTAAGTGAAGGCTAAAGCATCAAGTTGTCGGCTGGCATCTCTGAACAGAGAGAGATGAGGCTTCAGCCCTATGCTTGGGAATCTTGGGAGCATCTTCTATTTGCCCTCAAGGTACCACTCATTTTTTCTCATCCTGCTTTGTGCCCCCAGGAGTCCAGGTTCCCCAGAAATCATTGGAATGGATCAATAGGAGCAATTACCTGCTAGTTTCAGGATTGTCCAAATAACTAGAAATTCCAATGGATAGTTTTAAGATCCAAGGAAAAGAATGTTCAAAATGCTTGTTACCAGTTTGCACCCTGTCTAGTTAGGTTCTAATTGGCTTCTAAGGAAGGTTAGAATACCCAGAAGGCTGTTCTTCTCTCCTCATGTCCAAGGTTCACATCTGGAAAAGTGTTGTCAAAAACACATTAAACAACCAGTTAACTTTAAACTTCAAGTAAATTACAAATCATTTTTAATACAAGTAGATTCCACATTGTACATGAAACATAGTAATATGTAAAATTACTTTTTCCCTCTGAACTTCAAATTTAACTACATATCTGATATTTTCATTTATTAGATCTGCCAAGAGTAGATTTATAGATAATTGCACCCACTGTTGCTGGCCCCTTGTTAGGGTTCCTTAGCCTTGTTCACAACTTTGTTAATGGTTTCTCCATTGAACCTCACTTGACTTCCCCAGTTGAGAATGGCATTTAGTTTTTGATTAATGGAACTCATACTACTAGGCAGCAATAGCTGTTATCATTTATAGAACTGTTTCATTTCTCATTTTGTCTTCTTTTGGTAGCAAGTGAAATTTTTTTCTTTTGTAGTGAAATGTACTTTCATTTAAACGTAAATGTATTTGTGGGGATAGGGGAAGTAGCCCAGTTGGAAGAATGCTTATGTAGCTTGCACAAGGCACTGCATTGCTGCATAATGAAGGCATGGTGGTGCACACTTGTAATCTCAGCACTCTGGAAGTAGAAGCAGGAAAATCAGTAGTTTAAGGACATTCTCGGGTATATAGTGAGTTCGAGGCTAGCCTGGAATACATGATGCTCTGTCTCAAAATAAGTAAATTTAAAGCAAGTAGTAGCTGCATTTTAGAAGTGCTATTCGGGGTGGAACACATCTACAACAGATACAACAGAGAACGAGTCTTAGTGCTCAGCTAACTTCAGATCAAACCCCAAGCCTGTCACACAAAATAGTCACAAATACTAACAATAAATGAGGTCTTTGGAATTATGGATCCTTGGCTTTTAGCACTGTCATATTCACACAAGTACACAGACAGGCAGGCAGGCAGGCAGACACTCGTGTGTAAAGGTGCACGCACACACATGCACACCACCTACTCTGTGAGTCGAAGCAAATGTAAGAACTAAGACTAGAGCGTGAAAACTTAGCCCTGAGCCCACTGTTTCTCAGGAGACCACAGGCCTTGGCATCTTGCATGTAGAGGAACTGCCATGCTGGTTGTGGCCTTATTCTATCTTGTGGGCCGGCTGGTGGAAGTAGTCTGGCCCCATGGTCGTGGTGTTGTGAAACATGACAGGGAAGGCCTTTAAGCTCGGCCAAGATGGTATTTCAAAGGCAGATCCTCAAGACTTGGAAAGGAATGCTTTCACGTTGTTGGTAAGAGTGTGAAGCCTCTATGGAGATCAGCATGGAGGTTCCTAAAAGATCTAAAAGCAGATGCCACCCTTGAGACTATACCTCATTCCTAACTCAACATCCCATAACCCCATGGAAATAATCACATATCTATGTTTATTGTGGTAACAGGCATATCAGCCAAGGTATGAACCTATCCTAGATGCCCATCAACAGATGAAAAGATGAAGAAAATTATGCATATACAATTAATTCATCCAGTAAGAACTATGAAAACATGTCATTTACAGGAAAATATATGGGACTGGAGATCATGATGTTAAATGAAACAAGCCCTATTCGGGTATCCAAATATTGTATGTTTTCTCTCAAGCAAAGGGACTAAGAAGGAGTGGAGTAAGGGGAAGAAGGATAAGTGTGAGTAAATTAAAATGATATACATGTATGGAAATGTCATGATGAAACCCATTGCTTTGTAAACCAACTTTTAAAAATGAATTTAAAAATCTCCTTGATATTAGGAGGCTTCAAGAATGAAAGGTGAGAACTTGCTTCATGAGTGATAAAAATGATGAATGAATGAATGAATGAATGAATGAATCAATCAATCAATCAATCAATCAAATGAATGGAGGAAGGTATGGGTGAGTCTCAACCTGGGTAAAGTGTCCTATCTTTCATGTCCTAATCTCTCCTCACCAGCTGTGAGATAATTTGGGTTATCATCCACTCTGGTCTTTGACCACCTTGGGAGATGTGGCTTACCCTGAGCCCCTCAGACTTCTGGAGTCTAAGTTAACTAACTTCTGTGGGGTGTGTATGCCATAGCATGTGAGGAGGTCAAAGATCCTAGGGGCTATGCTAGAACCACTTTTATCCACTGAACCATCTTGCCACACAGTCCAAAGTACACCATAAAGCCCACAGGCAATAATCAAGACTTAGCAAGGATACCCTTTGCCCAGAGAAGGGTAGGGGGTCATATTACTTGTACCACCATCCTGCCATAAACAGCCCTAGGATCCTCACAGGTAGCCTTTCCTTCGACCTCACTCCAATCCCGAGAAAGGAAAAATGCCTGGAACAGTATTGGTCATGTTGTCCAGAGAGACTGTCCTATTAACTCAGGAAGGAGATCCTCCAGGAAGAAGATACTAGAATTCTGATACTTATCCAAAAATAAATGGCATCAGGATCTCCAAGATGCTGTGGCTTAGAGACATTAGAGGTGAGGCCAGAATCACACTGTAGCTATGTGGCTAGAGCCAGGACTGATACCTGGTCCTTCCACCTTGAAATCCAGCCTCTTAACATCATACCCCTCCCTGGCATAGTGCTTAACAAATTCACTCCTAACAAGAGGAATACATGTGGAGTAGGGTTCAAACTTATCATAACTACGCATCTCGCGGAGTTCTGTGTGTTTCAACCTTGAAAGATACATTTCTGTTTAGTTAAAGTAACACAAATGAGCTAGGGGGAAGGTGAGAGCGAACAGGAGTCTTGCCAGGTTGGTAAGATACACGTTTATAGAGAAGATAGCCTTGGAGGATTCATCACAGGGAATGGACTGTGTGAGAAGGGGCTGCAGATGTGGCCAGAGCAGGAACATACACAAAGAACAATCTAGATCTCCTGGTAGCTTCGATATCCCAGCAATATGTCTACTGTGCTCATCTTGGCCAATCCATAGGGACTCTCCTCACTGGAATTTGGATTCCTCATTCTCTTGTCACCTTCTGCTCTCTGGTCTTTAGGTATCCATAAGCAAAGGCTTCTCTGGGAAATCTAATTGCCTAAACAGAAAATCAAACTTTGCCAACAGAAAATACTTTCCAGCAAGCATCCCTGCTTTTGATGGCCTGGGAGATTGTAGGAATGGGATTCTAGGGTTTGGCATTGATATCCTTAGTGCTTTTAGTAGAGAAAAACTCATCCTTGAAGATGCTTGTCAGATGGATGACCAGATAGTCACATTGGCTTTGTTAGGAAAAAATATGGTTTTTTTAAACTTCCTTTTGGCACAATGTCCTATTGTGTTAGGTCTTTTATTCCTGACACAAAGAACATCATGACTTTCATATGTGCTTTCCTGAATAAAAGGACACAACTAAGGAAGTTGCATTTTTCCAGCCTCCTCAGCAAGTGAAAACAACTAAGTAAAGGATTGACATTTCTACAACTAACAAAGGGCTCCAGCACTTTTAACCCTTCACAGAGCTATCAAGAGGAATGGGTGTTGTTAGCTGTCCCCGATCTTCATAGAAAGCTGAATAAATCGGTTAGAACCCGATTTCCATCTTACAAACGAAAATTGAGCATCCGCATATTGATTCAGCATAGGTGTCACTGTGCCATGCTACCTCCCAGGCACTCATGGGTCCATCGTTTAAATTTGATAACATGACATTTTATTTGGCACAGAGGCAGCCTTGTAAAGTTAGTTGTAATGGGGCTGGAGAGTTGCCTCAGCAGTTAAGAGCACATACTGCTCTTGCAGAAGACCTGAGTTCAGTTCCCTGCACCCACATGGGGCATCTCACAGCCAGCTGTAACTCCAGGTAGTGAAATCTAATGCTGTCTTGTCACCTCAGTGTTTAGCTGTACTCACATGTACATTAACATATACACAATTAAAAGTACGGGAAATGCTATGCTAAAGGAAGGTAAATTTTTACTTCATACTGACGTCACTTTTAAACATGTGGAGAAAAGGTATTCACTTTTTTTTTTTTTAAATCACTGCTACAGTTGTTGCCGTCCTTCTTAGCTGTTCCGAACCATTTCCCCTACTAGATGTTGCCCTGTGACTTAGGGTGTAGGGTAATACATGGTAAAGAGGATGAATTTTGCAGCCGTACTAGAATTTGGACATATCACTTAATCCCTCACTTGCAGCTGGTCAATGTGGAACACGCCTGTAATACCAGCACTTGGGAGACAGAGATAGGTGAATCTCTGTGAATTCGAGCCCAGCCTAGTCTAGAAAGTCAGTCTAGGACAGCCAGGGCTATACAGAAAAACCCTGTCTCAAAACAATAAAATAAAATAAAAGAAGCTCTCTTCCGTTGCTTTAATAAAACAATAAAGACAGCCATCATTGTCTCTAATTCTTCAACCAGACTGATGTAGTGCATGATGACCAACATATTGGAGAAAGCCTCAGGCATATATGACAAAATAAAACATAAAGTGTTAAAGTGGTAGAGTAGACAATGCCACAAAAAATATTAGTAAAGTACAGCATTTGAAAATGCCTATCCATGTAATTAGGCACAACCTGCGTTTTAATATACCATGAGGCCTTTTTTAAAAAAGTATCTCAGATTTTATTAAGTAAGTTTATGCTTCTGGGGGTAAAATCCAGGGCCTCATGTATGAAAGACAAACACTCTCCACTTAGCCACGTCTCTTGGCTCATACATTTTATGCTGAGCATTTTCAGAGGAGATTGACTGACAGAACATCTGCTCTGAGTATGAGCAGTACCACGCCATGTGCTGGGGCGTAGAAGTAAAAGGGGGACAAAGGAGAAGGCGCCTTTTGGCCTGGTACTGATCGGCCGTAGAGAACCTCTCCACTATGCCCTGGGAGGGGCTGAACCTTCTGAAACTGGGAGCCAAAGCAAACCCCAACTCTTTGAAGATTTTTGTGTGAAGTATTTTTGTTTTATTTGTCACAGAGATTAAAAAACTTAAAAAACAACCTAATACTAATGCTAGTGTGAAGATTAAAGGCAATTTAGATAAAGGGAGTGCTGGATGCGTGGCTAGTGACAGAACTGTCATTATCATCGTTGCTGTCTTCTTCACTGTCATTTCTATTCCCTGACAAGTCCGAGAATCTGAGGCTGTCTACATCAACCAATGGTCCTCTGATCTCAGACAACTGAAGGTTTGGACAGGCTAATGTTTCTGAGTCCTGCTAATCCTCCAAACTGCCTAGAGATGTCCACTACAAAGGGAGAGGATTACAGCCAGCACAGACTTTCTGGTTGCGGAAATGATGAGCAGAAAATAGACCTAATTTGTCTTGAAGGAGTCAAGGTGCCTTCCAGGCACACTGGGTAGGTAGGGACTCTCTTGCCCTTCAATCCTTGTACCCGCTCTCTGCTTAAAAAGCATTGAAATATCAACTGGCATGCTGGTTACCGCTGAGCAACTGTACATCTAGCTCAAGCCAGAGTGGCATCTGCTTGGAACAGAACATCTTTTTTTCTGGGTCCCCTTCTTCCCAGCAGTTCAGGGATGGTGCATGTGGGAAATACTGAGCAGCTACCTATGCAGACCTGCACGGAGCTGCAGGTTAAGTCAGGGGAAAAGAACATGCCAGCGTGTTTGGTGGCGTAGAAATAGTAGCGACATCCTTGAACTTTCCTAAATTAATTCATCATATTTTCAGAGAACAGAAGGAGAAGTGGAATAACAAGTTTTGTCAGAAAGGTTCTCATCTCATGGGTAGCATCTTTGACTGTTGGCTGGTATTTATGCAACACAGAACACAGAATGACCCTCCCTCTTCCTAACTCCTCTTACACACCACTCTCTACCAGTCCACCCGATGGAGGCTCCTATTCTGGTTCTCCAGCCTGAATTAAGATTGCATCTAATTAAGAGCGCAAATTCTACAACTAAGAAGAGGTGGGCCTTTCCCTGGAGAAGTTTCAAAGCTGAGTTTCTGTTTCACCATTTGTAGAGCAGGAATGACAGTATCGTCTACCACTCTCTTGGTCATATTGAAGGCTAAAGAAAATATGTATTATCTTTCATGGGCATGTACCTGCATGAGTCTATATGCACCAAGCTTACACAGGTACCCACAGAGCCCAGAAAAGGGCACCAGATCTTCTGCAACTGGAGTTACAGGGGGACATGAGCCACCTGCTGTGGGCTCTGGGAACTGAACCTGAATCATGTGTAGAAGTAGTGAGCTCTGTTCACAACTGAGCCATCTCTCCAGCAGAGAGGGCGAAATATAAAAAGAATACAAATGCATCTACACTAGGGTTTGGCAAGCTTTTTTAGTTAAGGAACAGATTATAGTGGGTTTTTTTTTTAATTTTATTGTTGACATCCACAGTGATGCATTTTTATTACAATGAGCACAAAATATAATTTTTCATGTTTAAACCTTTATTCAACTTGTCCTTTGATAATTTGACACATGTCTAAAGTACACTGTGATTGCTGTAATTCCTACCCTCTGTAGCCACCTTCCCAATCTTGTTAATTCCTCTCCTCCCAACAACTCCTTTTCAAACACTCTATTTTGGATTGAGACTCATGGATTCTAGCTTTTTAAGCTTAGTTATTATATGTGTATTTTGCTTGCACATGTATTTATGTATACCACATTCATTCCTCGTGTCCATAAAGGTCAGAAGGGGAGATCAGAATCCCGGAAACTGGAATTTGTGTTCCAGATGGCTGTGAGCCACCATCTGGGGGCTGAGAAATAAATCCATGTCCTCTGCAAGAGCAACAAGGGCTTTAACCACTGAGCCATTTTTCTAGCCCAAAACACATGGAACTTAACCTGTATCATCTACGTGACCATGGGCTTAGAGCTATCCATTGGAGCCGGGTGGGTCCCTCAGTGAGTACTCAACTGAAGACAGTTAATATATATATTTTTGTTTGAAGCTTGAAAGACTCTAGAGAAGATTTTCAGGCCATAGCTCCCTATAGCAACTCTTCAATTCTCTGGGGCTGTGTGCTGAGGAAACTTTATTTGAAAATCAGGGTCTGGACAGTAATCTGCATATCTATGCTCTAGACCAATACCAGTAAACCTTACAAACTGGTGGCTGTGATTATAATTCTGTACTTCAGAGTATTGTGGTATCAGCCGAGTCCTTATTTGAACTAGCAATTCTCAAAAATGGAGTCTGCTGCCATTCATCGTTATCCTCTTTGGAGAACTGCTTCCACAAACAGTCAGTGGGAAGGAAGGCAGAGGGTGGATTCACTTCTTTGGATTTTAAATCAGCCAAGAGAATTGTATCTTCCAAGTGTTTTTTGGTATTGCTTTTTTGAAATGTTGGCCCGTTGAAAGGTTTCATTTTTATAGATCAAACGTTAGGGTGTTTGGGGGATAATCTGTGGAATAAATAATGCACAGCACGGTTCATTTCTCATTAACTCAGCCAGATTCAGCTGCAGAGCAAGACGGGTGAAAACTGTACGTGGGAATGATTCGCTACAAAATGTGAGTAGATTGAGTAGTAATTTAATTGTTTACTTTTAGCTGTCCCAGAGGTCTGAGTAAGTCTTCACAGCCAAGAGAATTTATTTGATGGCTTTAGTGTAAGAACCACGACTTTGTTTTCTCAGGACTAGCTGAGCAGAGGCAGCAGTTTAATGGTGCTTGTGTGCCCTGCAAGCATCCACAGTCTCATGTTCCAAATGAAAAAGCTCATTAGCGAGCTTATCTCCCGATGTGCTATTAGCTGGAAGACGAAATTAATGCATTTGTTAGGTTGCCTGCAGTAAAGCGAGGAAAGGAGAGAATTCTTTGGCAGTCACTTTCCATTCTGTCATCGGCTTATTGTTTTGCCTTGCTTTTTAAATTTTATTTTTAATGTCACCCCTAAAGGTCTTCTAAACTTTGTATGGCATAGAATTCTCAGAGCTAACTGGCATAGTATTTCCCCATCTCTGTGGTAGCCTTTGACATGTCTATTATATATATATATATATATATATATATATATATATATATATATATAT
>NW_026596034.1:29697233-29729130 GCF_907164565.1 Psammomys obesus | reverse complement strand
ATATATATATATATATATATATATATATATATATATATATATATATAGGAGGTGTTGACTAGCCATGAATTTGATGTTAGGTTTCTGTGCTGGTTAGTTTTATGTTTTATTTTTTTTATCAACTTCACACAAACGAGTCATCTCAGAAGAAGGAATCTCACTTGGGAAAACACCTCCATTATGTTGGCCCATAGACAAGTCTTAAAGGTGTTTTCTTGACTAGCAATTGCTGTGAGAGGGCCCAGCCCGGGGAGTGGGGTGGCAACCCTAAGGTGGTCATGATTTTTTTTTAAAGCAAACTGAATGAACCATGAGGAGCAAGCCAGTAAACAGCAGCTTTCCCTGGCCTCTGCTTCAATTCCTGCCTCCAGGTTCCTGCCTTGAGATCTTGTCCTGACTTCTCTCAGTGATGGACTGTGGCCTGGGAGTTGCAAGAGAAAAGAGAACCCTTTCCTCCCTAAGTTAATTTTGGTCATGGTGTTAATCATAGCGATAGAAAGCAAACAAATGCAGCTTCCTTTGGTAGCAAGCTTTTGTCGCAAATGACATACCATCAGTCCTCCCCATCTGCAAGGCCTGCTTGTATGAGTTCTAACTATGAATTGAAAATAGTTTTTAAAATGTGTCTATTGAGTATGTGTAGAGACTCTGTTATTATTCCCAAACAATACAGCATAGTAGCTACTTACATAGCATTTACCTTGTATTAGGTACTGCGTTCTTCCAGGGTCTCTAGAGGAATAGAACAGATAGAATGAATGGGGACTTATTAGATTGCCTGACATAGTACTCTCAGCAGCCCAACAATGGCTGCCTCACACTGGAGAAGCCAAAAAGCTGGTAGTTACTCAGTCCATGAGGCTGGAGGCCTCAGCTGTCCCAAGCTGGCACTGAAGGCCTAGAGAATACCTGGAGAGATGATGGTCTTCGGTTTACATCTAAAGGTATATAAGAAGCTGGTAATAGCGAAGGAATCATCATCATCATTATCACCACCACCATCAGCATTACCATCACCACCACGACCATCATCATCCACAGCAGCAATAGAGTAGATGAACTCATCAATAAAAGTGAAGGCTAAGGAAGGACAAAAGCAAAACCCTTTACTTCTTTAATGCTTTTTGTTTGCTTGTTAGTTTTAAAAATCTGGGCCAGTACCAGAAGGCTCCGTCCACATTTAGGGAGGGTGTTTCTCCATCAGAGAAGGGAACTGAGACAATCCCCCAAAGACATGACCACAAGCCAGTCTGAAATGGACAACCCCTCACTGAGACTCTCTTTCCAGGGGATTTAGGTTGTATCAAGTTGGCAGTTAGAACTCACCATCACAGATCTCCTAAATAATCTAACAGAAAGCGTCCTGCGACTCTGAGTGGGTAATATGCAGATACTATGATTTGATATCGGGACTTGAATATCAGTGGATTTGGGTATCTGTAAAGGAAAAAGGGGGTCTGTTCCTTAGAATCCCTGGGACTGGAGGGCAAAACAAAAACAAAGACCCCCCCCGCAAAAAAAAAAAAAAACTCAACACATTTAGCAACAGCATAATTCTCACATGAATGACCTTATGTCCCCAAAGAAGCATGTGACTCTGCCCATGACTTCTTCCTCTGCCAACTCCCGTTCTAGAGTGACAACTAAAAATGAAGGAGGAAGGAAATCCACAGTAATGTACATTGATCCAGTACTCCCTCTGCAACTCATCGTGTTAGAAAAGATGCTGTTGAATTTTGGATCTTCCTAGAAACCACCACCTTCTAATGGCTGCCATCACAGGTGTGGAACCAATATGGCCAGATTATGCCTGGTGCATGCTGGGTAAATACTCTAACAAGTGAGTTTTATCCCCAGTCTACTCCGATTCATAACTTAGTTGCCTTTATGAGCCCATGTGCAGGGCTGGAATGGTTTAGCCCCACTGTACACTATAGAGACATTGCTTACTTTGCAGTGTTTCTCCCAGAACAGGTGGCTATTCAATTTTACATTTAGACATTAGAAACTTCATACTTAAAAACTTTTTCATACCCAAACACCAAACCCTTCTGTATTTTAACCTTTGTAAACTTCTGTTTTTAGAAGTTAATTTCTCTGAATATCAAAGCATGAAAATTTTCAGAAAATGGGGAAGTGGAGAACAAGGAAAACCCACCAAAACCCAAACAACCAAAAGGATAGTCAGTACCTGTCTTGGGAATTTTAGAAATTTGGCAACTAATCTTCCAATGATAGAGATTTATAAAAAATGGATAGGTAGGTTTTTCTATGGTGTTTTATAATCCTAGGAACATTTCACAGTTGTTTGGTGTCTATGGAGTCCTTGGCTTTTCCTGTTGTGTACAATTATAGAGCCAGAGTAAATGGCTGAAGAGAGATTATTTTGGGTTCAAGAAAAATGCACTGACAATTATAAAATGTAATGATACATAAATGTTTTTAAAGTCAGCCCAGGTCAGAGCAAATGACCTATCTATCCTTTTTGTTTCTGGAGCCGGGGACTCACACTGCCCATGCACACATATTACATAGCCAAGTCTACCATCTAATTTCTGGTACTCCTCCATGCCCCAGCTTTTCCAACTCCTGCATTTGTCAGGGTAATCCACATCCAGCTAATATCTATTTTTTAAACAGTACTTTATGTGTAGCAATATAAATTATATGCTATAAACACTATAATAAAATATTTGATGTAATTTTAAACAAAAAAGGTAAAAAAAAATTAAGTTACAAAACTCTTCCCTTAAAACAAAATTTTTTAAATCACTTTTTATAAATGGGTCAGTGTGACAAATGCATATAATAACTAGTCACATCTAATGCCTATCATGTTAATAACCGATTGAATTGAGTAGAAAGTCCAACTTCAACACCCTCCAGGCCCAGCTAATACTTACAAAATAGTAAGAATAAAAGCCATAGTGTTTGGGAATATTTTTTACCTAATAGTGTTTGGTAATATGTTTTCCACTATCTTCTTCTTCTCCTCCTCCTCCTCCTTCCTCTTCTTCCTCCTCTTCTTCTTATTATCATTGTTATTTGGTTTTTTAAGACAGGGTTTTCTTTGTGTGTGTGTGTGTGTAGCTCTGGCTGTCCAGGACTCACTTTGTAGAGCAGGCTGGGCTCTAACTCAGAGATACGCCTGCTTCTGCCTCTGAGTGCGAGGATTAAAGGTATGAGCCACCACTACCAGGCCTACCTATTTATTACCGTGATTTCAGTATTATAGGAAGCTACTTTTTGTTGCAAATGGCTTTGGCCTAGTTTCCAAAAAAAAAAAAACAACTCATTTACCCATACATTCTTAACAGAAAATGAAATATAATAAAAGGTGGCCATGTTCAGAGTCTGTATTGTGATATGAGCGATAGGAGGAAACACAGTACTCAAAACAACAGTTATGTAGAATGTAGAAAATTGAATTGCACACGTACAATAGAGTAGTGTCAGAGTAAGACTTTCTCAGCATGGGCAAGTGTATTGAGAAGGGTTTAAATTGATGCTTGCCATGAGGAGACTGGTGTCAACCATGAGTGAAGACTGCCATGGGAAGATGGGGCGCTGGGTACAAAAACACTGTGGAGCAAATGAGTTCAGCAGGCTTCAAGGAGGCGGAGTGAAGCAGGGTCGGGAGTGGGTCAGCTTGCAAGGAAGAAAGTCCATGTGTGTTTTCGGAGAACAGCGAGGCAGCAGCGGTGTCACAAGGCGTGGCAAGAGGCTACACTGTCCTGCATGTTGAGTGGAGCGTGCAGCAGGGGGAGGAGGCGGCTCTGGTGGAGATAGGCTAGCTAACATGTAGGTCTGGGTGGAAGGGGATGGAGCAGGTGCCCACTGGGGCATGGGAGGGGGCATTTGTATGAACTGCAGCTGAACTTGTGCTGGGAAAAAAAAAAGGTAGGAGGCACGGAAGCACAACAGGCTGAGGTGATATCTGTGGAAATACAGAACGGATACTTTCTTTCTTCAGTGAACATTTGGAGACAAACAGAATAACATGTTTGGGTATCTCTCACAGCACTCGGCGGAGTACAAAAACGATTTCTGGTAAGAACAGTATTTTCCATTTATTAAGAACCTAGCACATACTTAATATTGTTTCCCGCCCCCCTTTTCTCATGTACAGGGGAAGCAAGGATACAAAAGTGTACATTGAATGAAATCCTATCCTCTTTATTTTGCTTGCCAAATTACCGAATAGCCCATGCTTTCCGTATGGCCTTTGCCCCACTGGAGATTGCATCGCCAAGGAAACAGATTGTTAAGCAGAGGTGATGCAGCTAAATCCTATTAAACATGCTATAATTCAAACGAAATGTGCCAAGCCAACCAGCACTTGGCTTTGGAACGTTGGCCTCCAAATGTCGCCTTCCTAATGCCTAACACTATACTTAATAAGATCCAACATTCAGAGGCCTGTCTAATGCTACCCAGAGTTCTAGGCTTGCACATTCCTTCCTCAAATCCCTGCTCTGAGTGTCAGAATTTTTAATTAACCCCACCAAATGGTATTTTCACATAATCAACTCTTGGCGTGCTGCTAGTTTCAAAGGATAGGGGAAAAGGGGTAATTCAAGTTAGGGGGTGGGGGCAGTGTCTTGGTCACATTTTTTCCTTGTGAAAAATTGCCTACCCACCCACACACAGTCAAATGTAGCTGGACAAATCCCGAATGGGATTTCAGCAGAAGTTTAGAGGCCACATACTTCACATTGACTTTATACCTAAGGGGCCCCAAGTTCAGTATTATAGGTTTATTTTCCGAGGTCGCACAGCTTATTGATAGGTAGCACCAGAGGCAAGGTCCTTTCACCCTGGCTTCTGCTGTTTTTCTCTGTCTCAAGGCTGTTTCTCTTACCACCTCTTAAAAGTCACCTTTGCTACTCTTTGGTATAAATTTTTCATATTCCCTTCTCCCTCTTACCAATTCCTCTTCCCCCAGTCTCTTTCATGAAGCCATTCACTTATCTCTTCTCAGATGCCGAGGCTTCTCCACTACCACAAATTATTTCAAACCTCACATCTACCCTTATCACTCATTTCATTGCCATGTCTCAGGATCTTCTTTCTCCTTGCAAAATAGGGCATGATGGTGCATACCTATAAGCCCAGCCATTGGGAACTAAAGGCAGGACATTCGGGGGTTCACGTCACCTTTAGTTACATAGGTGAGAATGTGGGGAGCCTGGGAGCAGATGCATCAGGGGAATGGCAGGCATTGGATGAATCTGGTTATAGACTGCAGATAGAATTAGCAAACTTACAATGGAATGAAGATAGGAGATGTGAAGGCCAGCCTGGGCCACAGGAAACATTGTTCCAAAAAATACATATTTGCACATCAGATTGTATTTTGCATAAGTGTATTTTCCAGTCCAGTGCCCATGGGTTTTGACATAAGCTTGTCCTCATTTGACCCTTGTCATTTCATTAGAAAACATCCAGTGAAGTGAGAAAAATGTAATTGGAACCATTGTAGCACAAACAAACGCTTATATTAGGGCAACTCAATGCTAAGCTCACTGGATGCAGAAGATGAATCCCCATGAGCATGAGATACCAGATGTCAAACAGATACAGTCCTTCAAAGGGGGTCTGTATGGTGTTAGCAGTAGGTATAAATAGGAGAGGAAAGAGAAGGGTAAATTTGTTATTTCTGCCCAACAAGGACCCAGCATTGGTCTGCTATAAAATATTTTGAAGATGAGAAAATGTAATCTTGTATGGTGTGATACAAATTATCTCTAATATTCTTATGCCTCTAACTCAAGTCACTGAATTACATAAAAATGTATTAATAAAATTAAGAATAAAATAAAAATCTCCATCTTGGATTTTGGTTGACATTATATATAAAGAGGGCATAAGAATTTTTGAAGTACAGAATGCAGACACAAGAGTCACTGAACCTGGAAATGAAATCAAAGTAAGAAAGAGAAGCCCTGAAGCTTTTGAATAAATCTCAGTGACACTGAGATTCACACTAGAGCTATTTTAAGGATCTAGGTCAAGTTCACCTAGAACTGATGGGGGAACCGTCCCCAAATCTAAATCAGGTGTGCCAGTCAGCTCTGTGTCACTGTGACAAGATAACCAGGAGATCCTACACTGTGTACGTGGAGAAAAACTGAGTATTAGCTTGAGTTCATTATTCTCTGCTTCTTGCCTAGATAGGATGTGACAACCGCATTAAACTCCTGCTGCTGTGACTCTTCCACCTAGAATGTAACCTTGAGCTATGCCCCCAAATAAACTTGACATTGTTTTTGTTGGAGTATTTATATCACAGTAAGACATAGGAGTAAAGAGTCCTGTTTATCTCATGGTACCTGGGGAACAAAGAGATACGGGAAGGGACGAGGGTCCCAACATCCTCTTCAAGGCGCTGCTCCCAATGACATAGCTTCCACTCAGTGCAGCCTCTTAAAGGCTTTACCACCTCTCAACAGCAGTACAGGAAGACAAGAGAGCCTTTAATATATGCAACTTTGGGAAATACTCCAGATCCAAGCATCAGCCATTGCTTTTAGAAGGATAATGTATTATGACTTTCTGTTGCTGGGATAAAACACCATGTACAAACATAACTTCTGGGTGAAAGGGTTTATTTGGGTCGGTGTACAGTTCCAGAGGGAAAATCTATAAAGGTGGGGCAGGCATGATATCAGGCAGGTGAAGCAGATTACATCATCACCTGATCCTGCTATTGTGGGATTTAAGATCTGGAGGGAGAAGGGGATTTCCATCAAAAACATATACCAAGAATAGCATGCCATCGCTGGGGCAGAAATTATGAAGGATAGGTCCATGGTACCAAAAAAAACCGAACTAATGAAGCTGATGGAGGGCTGATGATCAGTACAATAGTGAAATACTTCTGGGTTTGAGGGATCAATTTGTCTGGGAGTCCTATGGCATCCATGAACTGAAGCAAGGCCAATTCTCCTAAGGTGGGATGAGCAGGGAGAGAATGCATGGTGCCTGACACAGCACATAGCTGGAGAGTCACACAGGAGTGAGGTGAGGTATGAACATTTTAAATTATAAAAACCAATGAGAGGCCTTTAGGTCACACACACTCACACACACATGATGCGATTCTATGTAAACGTTGAAAAGTATTTAATTGCTGTAGAGTAGCGGTTCTTAGCCTTCACAATGCTGCAACCCTTCAGGTTGTGGTAACCCTCAGCCATGAAGTTATTTTGTTGTTATCCCATAACTGTAATTTTGCCATGATTATGAATTATAACATAAGTATATGATATGCTAGACGTCTAGTACATGACCCCGAGAGGGTGACATTTTAGGGGGTTGACATGTTGAACACTGCTGCTAATGAGGCAAGCTAGCGCAAGCGACTAGACAGATGTCTGCAGCAGCTCCCGATGGCTTAAACTCGGCTGATTCAGTAAAGATGGGACATAGGAGAACAGATTGACTGGAGAGTGACATGTGCAGAATTTGGTGACATGTTGGACACTGAAGTATAGGCAGCTAAGGAAACCTTAAGTAAGTGAAGTCTTGAGGGATGTGTGCTGTTGTCATGGGTACAATGATGTCAAGAAACAAAGCATCAGACCCATAGGAAAGTGACAAATCCTTCCCTGAGCTGAAGGAAATGGCAAAGCTCTCCCTTCTCGGGGAAAGAAAAGTGAGTGCTGGTGTTGTGTGTAGAAAGCGCCCACCATAGCTTGCTTCCTCACTGCATGTTTATGGCCCAAAGAGTGATCCCTTATCTAGACTGCTCCTACTGAGATTAGCTAAACCCATCTCCTTGATTCAGGTTTCTGCAAGCATCCTGTCTCTCTGTTCAACCTTATAGCAAACACCCTGAGGTTCAGGAATGCTGTAGCTTCTCCATCAGACAGCCCTGTTCACTCAGTCTCGGCTTTCCCACGTGTCTTTTCTTCATCCCCTAACTACTCCAGTCAGGTCAATCTATGGAGCCATGCTGGGACTCATTGGTGACTTTGTTTGGGTTTACCTAGACATAGGCCTCGATGCAGATGCAAGCAGTTTATTTGTAATCTACAGTAGCGCAAGAGAGGACAAATGAGATGAGGCAGAATAGGCAGCTAAGAAACAGAGTTCTTAAGCTGCCCATGAGAATGTGCTACAGGGGCATGGTTTACTGTGGGAGTGAATGCACAAAACATGGTTTAGGAATAGCCACTCCAGGGGCCATTAGAATACTAAATCCCATCAGTCCTTTTTGGTATGTCAGGACTTGCAGGGTTTGGAGAAGGCACTTAGGGGCAGAGAGGAAAATGTGGGCTCTTGGGAGTGCTCCAGGGTTCCCTGCAAGGGCAGGCCTATGGCTGTGGTGAGGGCAGGGTTGAAAGCTAAAACACACAGTCAAGAATTAGCCAGGCCTTTTGAGTTGATGGGTTAAGCAATACTGAAAAGTGTTGTATACCAGACACTTCTACATCTTAGCTTCTGTTCCTGCTGCTATAACAAAATACCCTGACAATGTTTGAAACAAACTTCCAGTCTGTGAAGAAAGAAATTGAAGAAGATATCAGAACATGGAAAGATCTCCCGTGCTCCTGGATCAGTAGGGTTAACAAAGTGAAAATGGCCATCATGCCAAAAGCAATCTACAGATTCAAGGCAACTCCCATCAAAATACCAACACAATTCTTTACAGACCGTTAAAGAATAATTCTCAATTTCATTTGGAAAAACAAAAACAAAAAAAACCCAGAATTGCTAAAACAATCCTGTATAACAACAGATCGTCTGGAGGTATCTCCATCCCTGATCTCAAGCTGTACTACAGAGCAATAGTAATAAAAACTGCATGGTACCGGCATAGAAACAGAATGGTGGATCAATGGAACTGAACAGAAGACCCAAAAATAAACCCACACACCTATGGATACTTGGTTTTTGACAAAGAAGTCAAAACCATAAAATGGAAAAAAGACAGCATCTTCAACAAATGGTGCTTGTCTAACTGGATGTCCACATGTAGAAAAATGCAAATAGATCCACATTTATCACCCTGCACAAAACTAAAGTCCAGGTGGATCAAAGACCTCAACATAAAACCAGACACATTAAACCTCTTAGAAGAAAAAGTGGGGAAGAGCCTAGAACTCATTGGCACAGGAGACAACTTCCTGAACAGAACACCAACAGCACAGGCTCTAAGAGCAACAATCAATAAATGGGACCTCATGAAACTGAAAAGCTTCTGTAAAGCAAAAGATACTATCCTCAGAACAAAACGACAAGCCTGCAGACTGGGAAAGGATCTTCACCAACCCTCTATCTGACAGAGGGCTGATATCCAGAATATATAAAGAACTCAAGAAGTTAAACAGCAAAAAAACAAGAATTTCAATTTAAAAATGGGGTACAGAGCTAAACAGAGAATTCTCAACAAAGGAATATCGAATGGCAGAGAAACACTTAAAGAAATGCTGAGACTTATGGCCAATTGTTGGGCAGAGTGCATGGAATCTTATGTAAGAAGTGGGAAATAGTAAGATCTGGAGAGGACAGGAACCCCACAAGGAGAGCAACAGAACCAGAAAATTTGAACACAGGGGTCTTCCCAGAGACTCATACTCCAACCAAGTACCAGGCATGGAGATAACCTAGAACCCCTGCACAGATGTAGCCCATGGCAACTCAGTGTCCAAGTGGGTTCCATAGTAATGGGAAGAGGGACTGCCTCTGACATAAACTGATTGGCCTGCTCTTTGATCACCTCCCCCTGATGGGGGAGCAGTCTTACCAGGCCACAGAGGAAGACAATTCAGCCACTCCTGATGAGATCTGATAGACTAAGATCAGAAGGAAGGAGAGGGGAACTTCCCCTATCAGTGGACTTGGGGAAGGGCATGCATAAAGAAGGGGAAGGGAAGGTGGGATTAAGAGGGGAGGAGGGAGGTGTTTATGGGGGAATACAAAGTGAATAAAGTGTAATTACTAAAAGTTAAAAAAAAAAAAGATAAAGTAGAGGTGAATTACATAATACGACAACTTGAACAATTCCCAAAGCATGTACTAGGATGGGTCTGATTTTATGAACTTGTGTTTTTCTTTGAACTCTAAAATATAACTAATCCATATCAGTAGGAACATTCCTGTTCAGTCTTCTGATTCTCGTTTTATCCTTACAACTCTACAGATAGCTCCAATGTGTTAAGTTGCAGAATATACTTCAGATGTAAAAAATATGTACAGAAAGAATTAGAAGCATGTGACCTTTTCACAGTAAATGTTGCTTCTGGAATAAAATTTGAAAGCACACACACACACACACACACACACACACAAAAGAAATGCTCAACATCCTTAGTCATCAGGGAGATGCAAATCAAAACAACCCTGAGATTTCACCTTACACCCATCATAATGGCTATGATCAAAAACTCAAGTGACAACACATGCTGGAGAGGTTGAGGAGAAAGGGGAACCCTCCTCCATTGTTGGTGGGAATGCAAACTTGTACAACCTCTTTGGAAGTCAATCTGGTGCTTTCTCAGATTATTAGGAATAGTGCTTCCTTAAGATCCAGCTATAGCACTCCTAGGCATATATCTAAAACATGCTCAAGTATACAACAAGGACATTTGCTCAACCATATTCAAAGCAGCTTTGTTATAGCCAGAACCTGGAAATAACCCAGGTGTCCCTCAACTGGGGAATGGATACAGAAATTGTGGTGCATTTACACAATGGAATACTACTCAGCAGTTAAAAACAAGGAAATCATGAAATTTGCAGGCAAATGGTGGGACCTAGAAAAGATCATCCTGAGTGAGGTATCCCAGAAGCAGAAAGACACACATGGTATACACTTACTTATAAGTGGAAATCAGACATATAATATAGGATAAACATACTAAAATCTGTACACCTAAAAAAAACTAAGCAAGGAGGAGGACTCTGGATAAGATGATGAATCCTCATGCAGAAATGCAAAGGGGATAGACATTGGAAGAGTGAGAAAACAGGCAACAAGACAGGAGTCTACCACAAAGGGCCTCTGAAAGACTTTACCCAGCAAGGTATCAAAGGAGATGCTGAGACTCATATCTAAACTTTGGGCAGAGTAAAGGGAATCTTGTGAAAGATGGGGGAGATAGGAAGACCTGGAGGGGACAGGAGCTCCACAAAGAGAGCCACAGATCAAAAAATTCTGGGCTTTTCTGAGACTGATACTCTAGCCAAGGTCCATGGATGGAGATAACCTAGAACCCCTGCACAGATATAGTCCATGGCAGCTCAGTCTTCAAGTGGGTTCCCTAGAAATGAGAACAGGAACTGTCTCTGACATGAACTCAGTGGCTGGCTCTTTGATTACCTCCCACTGATGGGGGAGCAGCCTTACCAGGCCACAGAGGAGGACATTGCAACCAGTCCTGATGAGACCTGATAGGCTAGGGTCAGAGGGAAGTAGAGGAGTACCTCCCCTATCAGTGGACTTGGGGAGGGGTATGGGAGGAGCACAAGGAGGGAGGGTGGGATTGGGAGGGCGTGAGGGAGGGGGCTACAGGAGGGATGCAAAGTAAATAAACTGTAATTTATAAAAATATAAATAAATTTTTAAAAAGTGAGAAAAGATATCCTGACAAAGTAAATTAATGAAGAGTTCCATGTTGGCTGAGCTTGCATCTCATAACAGGAACTGAAAACACACAATCCCCATTTTTCTTTCTATTCTTCGGATTGGTTGTAGGCCTGGTCTGCCCAATGGGTCATATAGCTATCAATGAGGATAGAATTTTATCTCTGGGTTTTCTTCAGAACCTTTCTTAACACAGCATGTTGCTTCCAGAAAGTTCTACCTGTGGATATGCCTAGCCTGAATTAAGAAGTTAGAAGTTCCCTGATGTATGAGAGAGTGTGGGAAGGGAAAAGGGCAGGAGAGTTAAAGAATGTAAGGATGTGTACTTGCGGTATGTATTTATTTACATTTTTAAATAAACTTTAGTGTAAAACCTTCCGTGTGAATAAACTCATGACAAACTTAGCCCGACCCAGAGCCTAGGCAAGTCAGTGTAGTCCTCAGCCATTAGAACTGGCGTTCAGAACAGAAGCAGGGAAGCTTCGCTTTACATTTTACACTTCCAGTATTTGAATATGTCTTATGCCCTTATTTGCCACCAAAACCAAAAAGTCCACAACACAGATTTAGAACGAGAACAATTCGCTTCACATCTGCTTTCCTAACTCATGTCTTGTGCCTGCAGTCAGTCAGTCTGTCAGTCAGTCCTTCAAACCCTTATATTTAGCCTTTTCGCTTTTTTCTGTGTTTTACTATTGTATCCACATGTGCATTTGTTTACATATATACCTTTTGAGGAAAGGTCTAGAAATTGTTTTAAGCTTGCATGTTAGAGAAATGTACCCTAAAAGATAGGTATGTTTTATGGAAATATGCAGGCCTCCAGAACATCTGGAGCTCCCGAGACCCTTAGGACACACGGCTGACTCTCTTCCAGTCTGGGCACTGACTTTGTTGTTCCTTCCAGACATCAGGCAAACAGGCCCTGGTGCCACTTGATTCTAATCCCAAGAAGATTTCTGTAGAATTAAATCTGATTAACTGAGGTTAGGCTGCATGCCAATCTCTGTCAACAGTGGCTTGTTACCTGCTAATCCCAAGACAGAGGAAAAGCTGCACCAATAAATGGGCAGCTATTCAAGAAAGGGAGGTGAACACACAGTTTGTCCTAACAAGCCAGCTCAAAATCAGTGTGGCTTCACACAATAAAAATCTGTAATCTTTTGATTCTGGAGGTCAGAAGTCATAAATGAGGGCATCGACAGAACCTCAGTCTCAGGACTACCAGATCCTGGTGGCTGCCAGCACCCCATGGCTTGTGGCATAACACTCTGATCCCTGCCCCTGTCTTCAGGTGGCTTTCCTCACAGTGTCTTCAGCTTCCTTCTCCTTTCTTTTATGAAGATGGTGGTCACTGAACCTAGGATTCTCTCTCCTCACAATTCCTAAGTTAATTACATCTGCAGAGACTCTGCTTCCAAGTACGATCACACTCACAAATACAATAAGTGCTTCCTCAATCCCTCATATTTAGCCTTTCTTTTTCTTTTTCCTTCGTGTATGTATATTTGTTTATGCATGTGTAGTTGTTTATACGTATACATTGTTTACATTGAATTCAGATCCGTCTTTCTGTGGCATTAACTTAACTCACTAATACGGATGAATGGAGACTTACAACAGGTTAATAGCACTCTCAAAATGTTTCCACTGTCTTCCACTGATTGTTCAGTCTGATGAAGAGCTGTACAAACTGATAGTGGAGCCGAAAAAGAAAATATGTAGGTCAATTCTCAGGAGGCCTTCTGGGACCCATGAAATATAGCAGATGTAAAAGAGAAATTTAAGGCTGGTGGGGAAAAGAGTGAAATGAATCCAGAGTCAGGAAATTCATGGGAGTTAAGTAAAGATGAAAAATAATCAGGAACTTAAAATTTCATGTTGACCATAAATGAAGAGACAAATGACACAGACATGCCAATGACACCATGATGAAGTGGGGAAGAAGTACTTGGAGATATAAAAAGAGAAAAGTGATAGTCAAGGAAATATCAAACCAACTCCATGCCTATAAAATAAAATTTTATGGACTTGAGGATGAGACTTTAAAAAGAGGATCTTTAAAATGCTTCAGAAAATATTTCTTCTCCTTCCAGATTTATAAGTTAGAATCTCAAGCAGGACATCCACTGCTTGGAGCAGAGACTCATTTGCTCCAATTATTGACCATCTGACCTTTCAACTATGGCTAGCTGGGCTCACACCAAAGTCTTTCTCAAACATGTATTATCTCTGGTATAGTTCAAAGTCTTGGGACAATCAAATGGATTTGCAGCAGTTATTGAAGAAGGTCCAGAGAAGTCACAGGTCATTAGCCATCGAATGAGGGGCTTAGCTTTAGGCTTGCTGTTGAAGTTAACCTGAAGTCAGATTGAGGGATCTCACAGTATGGAAATCATTCCTTTTGGGGGCCTGGGCTAGAAGAAGACAAAAGCTACAAAAGAATTGTGTCCCTTTGGTATTCCCAACAGTGTGATGCTGTCCATGAAGTAAAGTGAAGGCAGTTAAAGTGCATGGGGTGACCTGACCTGGGATACCATCAGGAATCCTTTGTATGGGTCATCTAAGATAACTGGAAATGGATGGTGGATGACCATTCCATAAACTCACTGAGACCTTATGCTATTCTCAGTAAACCCACTAGGAATAAGGGGAAAAGCAACAACAACTTGGGCTATATTTAATCACCTTGTTTAAAGGGTTGGGGAACATTTCTCCATTTTGGTTCATTTTTGTTGAGATTTATTTTTAATTTTTAATTATCTAGTCTCTCTCTCTCTCTCTCTCTCTCTCTCTCTCTGTGTGTGTGTGTGTGTGTGTGTGTGTGTGTGTGTGTGTTCATAGAAGCGCCAGAAGAGGGTATCAGATGCCCTGGAGTTGGAATAGCCAGCAGTCGTGAACTGCCCAGTGCAGGTGTTTGGGAGCAAACTCAGCTGCCTGGCAGAAGCTGTACTTATTACTAACCACCGAGCCATCTCTCTAACTCTGACCCCATCCAAATTCTTTAATTGAGACTCTGGTGACATGAATGAATTGTGAAATTAGCAGATATGCCAGCACTGTCTTTATTAATTGGTATGTTTCATTTTAATTAAAACCACCCTAGCTAATTACTCATTTCACTGTGTGCAATAACAGCCAAGTACACTGGAGGACATGATTTAGGCAAAAATAAACTCTGCACTCTCTCTGCTTCGTTAACTTTTCAGTGTGTTTTCCTTCACACATGTGCCGATTCAAAGGAAGTGCAAATTTAACCTTCTAGTCCCTAATCATCCTGGAGTAAGTGAGCAGAGTAGAAAGAACATGAGCTTTGAAATGTATACATTTGGATTATGATGTTCTCTTTACTTTCCATGAAATCTGTGACCATGACCTTCTGGTTTTGTTAGTTAAAAATAGTCACCTGTATTGGTTTGAATAAAAATGTCCTCTAAAGCTGGATGTGGTGGCACATGCCTGTAATCCCAGCACTCTGGGAGGCAGAGGCAGGTGGGTCTCTGTGAGTTTGAGCCCAGCCTGGTCCAGGACAGGTAAGGCTACACAGGAAAACCATGTCTCAAAAACAACAACAACAACAACAAAAATGTCCTCTATAGGTCCATGGGGAGTGGCACTATTAGAAAATGTGGCCTTTTTGGAGTGGGTATGGTTTTGTTGGAGGAAGTGCATCACTAGGGGATGGGCTTTGAGGTCTCAGAAGCTTAAGCCGGGCCTAGTAGCTCACAGTCTCTTCCTGCTGCCTGCTTTTCCAGATGTAGACATCTCGATACCTCTCCAGTGCCATGTCTGCCTGCATGCCACTATGATTCCTGCTATAATGATAATGGATTAAATATTTGAACTAGAAGCCAGCCCCAAAATGTTTTCCTTTAAAAGAGTTGATATGGTCACAATGTCTCCTCACAACAATTAGAAACCCTAAGTAAGACAGCGTCACCTGGGTACTTGCTATAAAAATAAAATGATGCTAGGGTTCAATGAAGTCATAAAAGCACAAGGCTGGGCATATAATAAGCCTGGTGGCTTCTCTCTAAAATGTCTTCCACAGGCTCATTTTTGAGTGCTAGTTTCCCAGCTGGTTGAAGTATGTGGTCTTTAGAAGATGGGATATACCAGAAGGAAATAGGTCACTTGGGTGAGGGGTGGAAAGAGGGGACAGTGAAGGATATACTCTTCATTCACCTGTTCTCTCAGGGTTCTTATCTGCCATCACATGATCAGCATCTACCATACACTTTTGCTGTCATGGAAAAAGATCCTCTACCAGCCTTCTCCACTGTGCTGATGAACTGGGGCCCTCTGAAACCAGAAGCCCAGAGAAATCTTTCCTCTCTTCAACAGTGAGATATTTTGCACAGGCATGCAAAAGTAACTATTAGAGTCTGTGTTTAATAGATCTTAGTCTCAATACTCCAGCCAAGGATCACTCATGGAGATAGCCTGGAACCCCAGCACAGAGGTAGCCCATGGCAGTTCAGTATCCAAGTGGGTTCCATAGTAATGGGGACAGGGACTGTCCCTGACAGGAACTGATTGGCCTTGGTCACCTCCTGCTGAGGGGGGAGCATCCTTACCCAGCCACAGAGGAAGACAATGCAGCCACTCCTGATGAGACTGATAGACTAGGATCAGAGGAAAGGGGAGGAGGACCTCCCCTACCAGGGGACTGGGGGAGGGGTATAGGTGGGAAGAGGAGGGGAGAGTGGGATTGGGAGGGGGGAGGGAGGGAGCTACAGGGGGTATACAAAGTGAATAAACTGTAATTAAGAAAAAGAAAAAGAAACTAAAAATAGATCTTAGTCCCCATCAGTCACTGTCCCCCCTCCCCAGTCCCCCGCTGCCCTGAATGCCATCACTCCACCCACCAGCCTCAGCTTACTCACCTCAGTCTCCTGAAGGCCTTCGCTGTGCTCCCAAGCAGATTTCTGCCCTCCTGTCCATGAGGCTCTGATCATATGACACCCCTTACTCAAACCTTCTGTTTGCTTGTAAGTAATAAACCCTTGTGCTTAAGGCTGAAATGAAAACAGTAGTTTCATTTCAGTGTGTGTGTGTAGACCGCATTTTCTAATGACTACCAAGTTAGTAGAACATAAGTACATAGTGAGTTGCTGGGATGGAGCTGTAGAAAAAACAGCACTGTTAAGTGGTTTTTGTTTTTGTTTTTACCTAAATGAGCCTTGAAAAAAATTAATGATGTATGATGGGATCTGAACTGAGAACGTTCTGGAACCTCTAGTATGTGGGGAGGGGGAAGGAGGAACGGTGAAGCTTTAGTTAGAAAAAAATGATTATTGCTATTGCTGTTATGTGTAATACTTATGTCAATATTACACTTAGCTACTTTGGGAGACTGAGACAGGAGGATGGCTAGTTCAAGCCCTGTTTGAGCTACAGGATGACTTCAAAGCCAGCCGGGGTAAAATGGTGGTAGAGCTGGAGATTGTGTTTAACAGTTCAGGGCTTGTCTAACAAGCATGAGAGCTTGCATTCAATCCTATTACCACAATGCAACAACCATACTTGGTAGCTAACAAGAAAGTAAGTGCATACTAACTTCAGACTCTCATGTGTATTAGTTTATTTCATACTTCAACATCTACGCTGGTTAGTTGGTCTGTTTTGTTTGTTTTGGTCAACTTGACACAAGCTACAATCATACGGAAAAAGGAACCTCGGTTAAAGAATTGCCTCCATCAGTAGACAAGTTTATAGAATGCTGTTCTTGAGTTATGATTGCTATGGGGGGTCCAGCTCAATGTGGATGGTATCAGCCAAGCAGGTGGTCCTGGGTTGTGTAAGAAAACGGGCTGAACAAGAGCCACAGAGAGATATCCAGTAAGCACCATTCCTCATGGTCTCTGCTTCAGTTCCTGCCTCCAGGTTCTCCCACTGAGTTCCTGCTCTAACTTTCCTTAGTAATATCCTGTTACCTGAACGTGCAGGATGAAATAAACCCTTTCCTCCCTATGTTGCTTTAGGTCAGTGGTGTTTGTGAGTTTGTTTTGTTTTGTTTTTTTTTTTTCACAGCAACAGAGAAACAAACCAGGACAATGTCCCTAAACAGAGTGTTCAACCAGCAGAGAATGGAAAACAGGTTTGAGTCATGGGCTAGTGATAATGGAAGTGGTCCCACACCTAAGCTCTTACCTTCTTCTTTACCAGTGTTGTAGGGTATAGAAATAGGGAGCTGAGGCTCTACCCTTGGCAGAACCACTTACAAAATCAGAGAGTGGAGACAGGAAATATTTTGAGTTATTTGAACAGTCTATACTGAGTCCTGCAGGGTGCTGGAGTCCTGGCATGTGATCCTCATGGGCCAAACAGTGACTTCTTCTAGGGACACTGATTTTTATGATCTCTTTTTTTTTTTTAAATGCATGCTTATCTCATGAAGCAACGGGTTTCATAATGCAACTTTTGTTTAAGCATACCATAATGTTCTTTGGCCAATTCATTCCTACTACCCAGTCCCCTTCTTCTCTCACCTGTGCCCAAATATTCCCTGTCTTAATTAGGGTATCTGTTCCTATAACAAGACACCATGACCAAAAGCAACTTGAGGAGGAAACTTTTTTTTTTTTTTTGGCTGATGCTTTCATATCATAGTTCATCATCAAAGGAAGTCAGGGCAGGAACTCAAACACAGGGCAGGAACCTGGAGGCAGGAGCTGATGCAAAGCCAGGGAGGAGTGATGTTTACTGGGTTGCTCCTAGTGGCTTATTCAGCCTGCTTTCTTATACACCCCAGGACAATCCTCCCCAGAGATGCCCCTATCCAAAATGGGCTGGACCCTACCTCATCAATCATTAGTTAGGGAAATACCCCACAGGCTTGCCTACAGCCTGATCCTATGCAGGAATTTTCTTACCTGGGATTCCTTCCTCTCAGGTGACTCTAGCTGTGTCAAGTCGACATAAAACTATCCAGGATTTACCCCCTCCTATATTTATGTAATCTCTGTCTGTCTCTCTTTGACACACACACACACACACACACACACGATTCACATGGAACAAAATGTGACATCTGTTTTACTTAGTCTTAGTTCTCTTAACATACTCTCCTGTTTCATAAAAGTGACATGATCTCATTCTTCCGAGTGGCTAAAATAAAACTCCACTGTATGTGTACACCACATTTAATCAATCTTCTGTTGATGAGCACCGTGGCTGATTTTATAACTTGGCAAACAGGTTGCTCTTCTTTGTCTGCATCAGTTCTAACAGATGGTTCTTACTACAGTCATGACAGGATGCAGAAAGAAGGGCCAGATCTTCCTGGCTTTGATCCTCCTGGATTCAGGAGCGTGTGTTCCTGTGTGCTCTTATCCTTGAGGCTAATCTGGTCAATAGCACTGTAGACTCCCTGAGATCAGCACCATGGTGAGAGAGACAGAGACAGATAGAGAGACGAGACAGAGAGGTGGAGACACAGAGATACAGAGAGAAGAGAGAAGAGAGAAAAGAGACAGACACACAGAGAGACAGAAGAGAGAGAGAGAGTTCATATGCACATGCCTGCAGGCATGTGGAGGCCAGACAACAGCCTTGGGCATCATTCCTTAGGTGCCAACCATCCATCTTTGTGTGAGTATGGACATGGCAAGATGGTGTGTATTCAGGTGCACTCAGGCCACAGGACTGCATGTGGAAAGCCAGGAATTGACCTCAGGGTTCTTTCTCAATCACTTGTTTGATATTTGGTGGTCTCTCACTGAACCTGAAGGTCATCATTTCAACTGGACTGTCTAGCAAGTGAGCCCCGGCATGTACTCGTTTCCACCCCAGCACTGGGGTTACAGACTTGTACTGCCGTGTCCATGGGTTCTGGGGATCTAAACTTGGATGCTTATACCTGGGCAGCAAACAGGCACTAACTGAACCACCTGAGCCATCTACCCAGCCCTTTGCCCATTTGGTTAGTGCGGGCTGCCACTGAGCCTCAAGTGGCTCTGCCTGCTTTTATCCTGCTAGCCCTGAGATTGCAAACAGGCATCTGGCTTTTTTTTCTTTTTCTTTACAAACATGGGTTCTGAGGCTAGAACTTAGGCCCTCAAACCTACACAGCAAGAACTTTGCCCATTAAGCTCTCTTTCCAGCCCCCAACACCTCTTTTGATTTGATCTAGATTTGATGTTTATATTAGAGCCCTGAACATAGCTGTACTAAAATATTAATAAAGGACAGGGACCATAATGCAGCTATCAATAAATGCCTGGAACTCTAACCTGGTTGTCTTCAGGTTGTGGAGTTCAGCGGCCCCAGCTCCTTTCAGAAAGCAGGCCTACGTAGTTCACGTCAACAGTGTGAAGGGAGGCTTTCGGCACTGCCAGTGAGGTCAGCCATCTACCCAGCAATTACACCGCTGTCAGATTGTAAATACACATTTGCAAATGCCTCTATAATTGCTCAGAAATAGCTCAGGCCTGCTCATGCAGGGCTAGTTACAGAATGTTAATGGAGATGCTCACCCAACATCTGCTTTCCTGGTTGGATCCAGATTTGCGCCATTTAAACATTTATGGGCATAAAGCAGTGAACTGGGTACTTGCCTCTGCCAACTTTGAGGGGGGGGGGAAGCCCCAACACTCAGCAGCAATGGACACTTCTCTAGCAGATTGACAGGTTTAGTGAGGGCATCAGATTTTCAGCCATAGTTAAGAAAATCTAATAATACTACTCAGTATGATGTAAAATTAGCATTGCAGAATTGTAGTTACTTTACTTACCCGACTCTCTGACCTTGGCACAGTTGATATCCTAATTAAACACAGAAATCCCTGCTGGGGCTGAGGCATGGTCTGTGATGACAGCCACTGAGGAGGTGGTAGATCTCAAAGCATGCAGCTTGGAATTCTTGTCTTTCTGATTTGGGATTTATGCTTGAAATCAGTGTTTTGTTTGCCATCAGCACACTGGGAGATGGCTGGTTATATCTGGAGGAATATAGGCCTCTCCTGCTTATCTGTTTTGGCTGATTTGAATGTCTACCACCTTCCCCCTCCTGGGCCTATGACACCCTGTGCACATTACAGAATTTTCACATAAAAAGTTGGGGCTGGGATATCAATTTTGTTTGTAATCCCTTGAGCTTGGGTGAACACTCATCTTGTCATTTTCAAGTATTCTAGTATATGATTTAGGGTTGCGGCACTATTGCAATGAAAGTGCCCAAAATTATAATACAGAAAGATGGCAGAATTTTATTACTGTCCTCCGTCACTGACTCCTGTGAACAGCTTGGCTTGAAGGGCTGCCTTGCTCCATAGTGTCACTCAGGGAACCAGGCTCTGACCATTCTTTGCACTTTGCCATTCCTTTAGGGATTTCTCCATCTACCCCTAAATGTAGGTATTTCCCTACTGCAGCTCATAGAAGACAGAAGTGAAGCCTGATGGAAGCTGTCTTCTCTCTTACCTTGAACATAACTGGCAAAGTGATCTTTCCCCTACATCACCTTGCTCCAGACTAAACCCCAGAGGCCCATTTAATGGCAAAGGATCCTGGGGAGTCTGCTAACCTAGCTTAAATTCTACTGTCAAAGATTCCATTGCGGGTAAAGTATGTGTTAGCGTGCGTGTGTGTGTGTGTGTGTGTGTGTGTGTGTGTGTTTGCACATGTATGAACATGTGTGTGGAGGTCAGAGGACCATCTTAGGTGTCATTCCTCTGGCACTGCCAACATCTTTTTTGAAACGAAGGCTCTCACCGACCTGGAGCTTGCCAAATAGGATAGGCTGCCTGCATAGTAAGCCTCAGAGATGCCTGTTTCTGTGTCCCCGATGCTGGGATTACAAATGTACATTGCCACATCTGGGTCATTTTACATGGGCAATGGCAGTCCAACTCAGACCCTTATACTTGCAAGACAGGTACTGAATTGGTCAAGATATCTCCCTAGTCCCAAGAGGGTAAGTTTGAATGACTAGCCAGAAGGTTTTTTTAATTTATTTTATTAATTACACTTTATTCACTTTGTATCCCCCCATAAACCCCACCCTCCTCCCCTCCTAATCCCACCCTCCCTCTCCCTTCTTCACGCATGCCCCTCCCCAAGTCCACTGATAGGGGAGGTCCTCCTCTCCTTCCTTCTGATCTTAGTCTATCAGATCACATCAGGAGTGGCTGCATTGTCATCTTCTGTGGCCTGGTAAGGCTGCTCCCCCCTCAGGGGGAGGTGATCAAAGAGCAGGCCAATCAGATTATGTCAGAGGCAGTCCCTCTTCCTATTACTATGAAACCCACTTGGACACTAAACTGCCATGGGCTACATCTGTGCAGGGGTTCTAGGTTATCTCCATGCATGGTACTTGGTTGGAGTATGGGTCTCTGGGAAGACCCCTGTATTCGAATTTTCTGGTTCTGTTGCTCTCCTTGTGGGGTTCCTGTCCTTTCCAGATCTTACTATTTCCCACTTCTTACATAAGATTCCATGCACTCTGCCCAACAGTTGGCCATAAATCTCAGCGTCTGCTTTGATAGGCTGCAGGGCAGAGCCTTTCAGAGGCCCTCTGTGGTAGGTTTCTAGGTTGTTTTTTTTAACAATTTAATTTCACGTTTTAAAAAAAATTATTATTTTTACAACTTTCTGCCTGCAAGTGTGCCTTTGCACCAGAAGAGGGCACCAGATCTCACTATAGATGGGGATGAGCCATCAAGTGGTTGCTGGGAATTGAACTCAAGACCTTTGGAAGAACAGTCAGTGTTCTTAACTTCTGAGCCATCTCTGCAGCCCCTTAGCCAGAAGTTTTTGTCACAGAAAACAACAGATTAAAAATACACTGCTAAGCTTACAGACAGAAGCCTGGCAGAGTTGTCCTCTGAGAGACTCTACCCAGCAGTGCCTCACAGATGCTGAGACTCAGAGCCAAACATTGGGCAATGTATAGGGAGTCTTGTGGAAAAGTGAGAAGAAAAAGAAAAGGACCTAGAGGTGATTGGAAAGAAAAGAAAAACAACAGAAAAACAACAGAGCCAACTAACCAAGGCCCAGAGGGGCTTGCTGGGACTGAAGCATCAACCAAAGATCATGCATGAACTGGACCTAGGCTCTAACAAAGATGTAGCAGATGAGCAGTCCAGGCTTCATGTGGATCTTCTAGTAAGGGAAGTGAGGACTACATCAGACAAGGAAGGACTCATTCTCACTTGCCAGCTTTTTGACCACTCCCCCTGGCAGGACGGCCTTGCCAGGCCACAGGGGGAAAGGACACACTCAGTCCTGCCTGATGCAACTTGATGAGCTGGGGTGGGTGGGAAAGGGAGCTCCTCTTTTCTGAGGAATAGGCGAGGGGGGTAAAGAGAGGGTGGGACTGGGAGAGGAGGAGAGATGGGGCTACAACCAGGATGTACTATGAACAAAAATTGCAATTAATTAAAATAAACCAATAAATAAATTAGTAGGCGACACTCTAAAAAAATATTTCAAATACTTTAAAATGAGATAAATGTTCCAAGCCATATATATATTCACAACAAATATTTATTATGTGCCAGATAACCCTAAATTGACTCAAAATATTTGCATTGTGGGTAAAATTATACTGCCCTGCCAAAGCATTTTTCCACTTGGGAAAGACTTTTAATGTCATAGATGAAAAACGGCAACTGGAAACCAGGCAAGGCCTTTACCTTCGCGTTGCAGGAAAAATATTCACACCTGTCAGTTCCCACTTACTAACCACGTTGTTCCGTGCATTAGCTCACGCAAAAACCTCGTCGGTGTTCTTTTAGGTTTTGTTGTGTTCACAACTTGCTTGAAGGATATTTACGAAGAAAGGTCTTTTCGCAAGATGGTATCAGGTCATTGAGATCAAACTCGATCTCAAAGGAGGGACTTTTTTCCAAAATAATTAAGGCGGCCAGCACAGCCAGTTTTGAGGTCATTCCCTTGATTAGGTACTTCACACCAGTTTCAGGGTCTGTATACTCAAAGCAATGTATGACTAAATGGTGGTCAGAGTGTGTAAAGTGGTTCTGGTAGTAGACTTGGGGCTGCAGGAAATAGTCCAAAGGCACGAGGAACACATCCTTCACTTCATCAGCATTAGGCTGGGGCTGGAAGTTGTGGTCTAGAAAACCCACTACGGGGGTCACCAGCACATCTTTCTGAAAGCAGAGACCAAAATCCACACATTACAAAGTACAGCAATGTCATTTCAAAGATTAAACTCAGGCCACTTCTAAGAGAAGAAAGACCAAAGCTAGGATATATGGTTTAAAGAGGTTTAAAGAGGGTCAGGGGTGGCAGGTGGGGTGTCCCAGATACAAATTCATGCCCCCCTATGTAACAGAGATCCTCTACCTGAGTTGGCATCTGAAAGTGTGTTTATGTGTGTGTGAGATTCAAATGGCCATGAAGTGGTGTTATTCAAAACATAATCCCCTTGACTTGGGAATCACATATGTGTGAGTGTATCTACTTTATAAATCCCTTCATGCAAGTAAAGACACACAAACAAAGTGAAAGTATTATCTGCAAACAGCTCCAAACTCCACAGTCACTACTTCTCACTGATGGATACACAGGTTAAACTACGGTTGAAGTCATACATTGGAATGGAGTCACATACCCTTTCCTCCTGGTGAGGAGGGGGCATGAGGCCTTAAGAACAGAAAAGTGACATGATATTACTTGTGGCACGCTTCTATTTAGAGGAAATAGAGACATAAAACCGTAAGCCATATATTTATAATATATATATATATTATAAATTATTGTAATATATAAGCCATATATTTATCACCTATGCATTTGTACTTTGGAGGGGTAGTTTTATTTTATGAGCACAAATGCTTGCAAATGACCCAGAGTTCCTGCTGGATGGAGGGGCTTCACCTTCTATTGGAAAGCCTACAAGAGTGACTGGGACTGAACACAGGTGTGATCTCTAAATTGAAGTTCCTGGGTCAGTAGGAACCCTACTCTGGTTTGAGGAACTTTTAACAACTTTAGCTCAATGACTCAACAGAATTCTAAACTCGACTACCTAAAATGTGTTGGGGACTTGGTAGACATTAATTGAAATCACCCCATTTAGAAATGCAACTAAAGAGGAAGACGCTGCCGCATTTCCCTCCCTTTAATGCTCTTTTTACTCTGTGTCTCACTATCTCTGTCTCCCTGTCTCTGTGTATCTGTAAACTGGATACAATCTGGTATGGAGGATGGGGTCAAGGGCAGAAGAGAAAACAACAGGAAAAGTAGTTTTAAAAAAGGTGTGGGTTTAGTTCATAATAATGTTCTATCCTTGTTTCTTAGCTGTGACACTACCACAGCAGTCAGGGTGTGGTGACATGAGAACAGATGACCACTAACCTTTCACCATCCTGGACATGAACTTAGAGGGTTATAGTACATTTATACTGATAAAGTAATGCTGGCAAGTTAAAATCGGCAAGTCGACTCCTGAAGTCCACTCGCTCAGCAGTGACTGTTCCAATGCAACAGCCAATGACTCTCAGCCATCCTAGCTCCAGGTTTTCCTGTGCTGTTTGGTTTATAGAATAAGGATGCCCCAAGCCACGCAGGAATGCAGTGGCAAACACTGGCAGCTTTTAGGTAGCTTGTCAAATGATCTTGCTCTTCTTTTCCCAAACTGTAACCTTAGTCTAACTAAGAGGAGCCCTGGGTCTGGAGCGCTGGTTCAGCAGTGGTGAGCTCCTTAGAGGACCAGAGTTAGGGTTCCAAGCATCCACGTCAGGTGGCTCCTGACTGCCTATAACTCCAGTTCTAGCGGATTCGACACTCACCTTCGGTCTCTGTGGGATCCTGCTTGCACATTCATCACCAACCCCACACACCCATAAATAAAAACAAAACGTTTTCTAAAGTTCCTTAACCATGAGGTACCCGAATTGAAGGACATCCAGTATAGCCTAAAACTGCCATGATAAACATGAAATGTGGGAAAGCATCTCAGACCCAGGGACCACAGCGACCTGACAATCAAATGCAGGTGGTACGTAAGATAGACTGGGGGTAGCAGGCCCCATAGGCCTGTGACAAGAGGACGTTTTATTCCAAGGCGTGTACCAAAACGGGTGACATTCGAGTAAGCAGAAAGCATTGGCCCCTCCAGAAGGAGACTGGCTAGTATGTTGTGCAATAGTGTATTATTTTTCAACTGAATCCTCAAACTAAATGTATGCTGGAGAAAAGAACACACGAACCGAACATTAATGGAACAATTCTGAGTACGCCCTGGGTTCCAGGGCTCCCCTCTGAAAATCACTGGGAGAGCTCCCCGCTTTCTTCTGGATGTGGCCAGAGGGGCTTATGCACTTCTCCTGGCTGTGTGCACAGGGTTCTTGGGAATTATGTTTGAACAAGTGGGGAGCCCCCTGGGGCCCCAGGAGGGCCCATGGCGGTCCTTACATCAAGCAGGTATGGCACCAGGTGAGAGACCACATCCACTTGGTGGGGCTGCAGCCCCACCTCCTCCTGGGCCTCCCGGAGAGCAGTGGCCGTGTCATCCTCGTCCACCGGGTCCCTCTTTCCTCCAGGGAAGCAGACTTCTCCAGGTGACCTTCTCAGCTGGGAGAGTGGAAAAACAGTTACAAAGTGAGATTTCAAGTTCAGAACCATTTAGGCGTTCAACAATATTAACTCAACACTGGCAGCGTCCAAGGTATGTTTTTCCTTGAATCCTTAAGACAAAACAACAACAGAAAACAGGACTGTCGATATGGTAAGGACACAACTTGAGTTTGAATTTCAACCCAACGATGGTGGAAGGGGAAAAGTGATGCTTGAAAGTAATTTCCTGACCTCACATGAATGCCATGGTGTACATGCTTAAGCACATGCGCATTTTTACTCACTCAATATTAATATTAAAGTTTGCTACTTATATGTGCAGTATATGAGCTACTTTTCTATCTTACCACATATCCACTAGATATGATTTTTAATATATTACATTTTAATGTATTACATATGGGACATGAAAACATCCCTAATGAAAATCATAATTTAACTACATAGATAATATGTGTACTTGAAGAAAAATAACATGGCATAGAAAACATACCTTAAGATGTAGACCTACTTTGTTTGGCAAACTCCCATTTTCAAAAATATTTCAATTCATTGGTATGTTTTAAATGATTTTATTTATTCAGAGTATTTTATATGTATGTATTGTATGTAGTGCATAATTCTCCTATGCCCACTGTGTTCCTTTCTCTTCCCACCCATTAGAGTTTCCTCAGTCTCCCTAACCACTTTTCCTTTTCCTATTATATCATATATTCATACCTGATTCTATCTATATAAAATATAGGACCACAAGTAAAAGAAATCAGTATATGATTAAACATACTGCATTTATTTTCTTACAATGGTATGATTTTGATTTTCTTTTCCGGCTTTCAATTTTCAGTTCATATAGCTACACCACATTTTCCTGATCCCTTCCTCCACTGGTAGACATGTAGGTTGTTTCCATAATTAATCTATTGTAAATAGTGCCACCAGGAACATGGGTGTGGAAGCATCTCTGTGATTTGTTGGTCTGAAATACTTTGGTTAAAAAGAGTGGAATATCTGGGTTGTATGAACAGCATTCTTAATTTTTTTTAAACTTCTGATACTGACGTCACAGTGACTGGACGTTTTTAGTCCCACTAGCTGTGTATAAAGTTCCCTCTGCCCCGCAAACTGTTAAAAGAAAATGTCAAGAAAAACTTCAAAAAATAACGTAGGGATTGAGAAAGACCTCCCATGTTGACCACTGGCTTCCAATTGCAATCAAACACACACACACACACACACACACACACACACACACGCAAATATCTTACACTAATAACATTTCGAACTTCCCTCATTCCTGATTTTTCTCAACATACCTCTAAAAGACAACATAAACACATAAACAGACACCAATGAGGGTGTGTAAAGCTAAAAGAAAGTATACTATAAAGACAGTATTATCAACAGATGATTTTCTCAAGTCTTTTATGGGTACTTAACATATTCGGGGCTTGTGTTTCATAAGAATTGTTCTATAAGCTGCTGTGTTTGAGGAGAAAGATTGAGCCCACTCTGGCCTCAAATTTGCTATGTAGTCAAGCATGACCTTGAACCTTTGACCTTCCTGCTTCCACCTCCCCAGGGAACAGGGTTTGTACCACCATGCCCAGTTTTAGGCAGTGCTGGGGATCAGATCCAGGACATAACGCATGCTAGGTGAGCACTCTACCAACTGAGCTACATGTCCGAATGGATTTTAATTTACTTCATGAAAATGAAATCATATATGTGCCCTTCTGTGTCTCTCGGCATCTTGTTTGAAAGGTTTTTCCATGCTGTATCACTGGTCAGTACTTCATTCCTGTATGGCTGAATAGTGTTCCCTTGTGCAGATCATAGACCATCTCTTTGAAGGGCCACACAAACCATGTTAAATTACTGTTATCTCTATTTTCACAGAAAATAGGTTAAATGACCCGACAGAGTTCACACAGTGAGCTATAAACTGGAGTTTAATTCTAGTGGCTGCAGTCTTAATCAGCACACCATGTGCTCATTAAGTTTCTAGGGCCATGGGGCTGGCTCAGCTTGGTAGAAGAGTTTGCTGTGCAAGCTTGATGACTGGAGTTTGGTCCTTAAGATCCACATGAATAGCTGGATATTATGATCATGCATCTTCAGTTCCAGAATCCTCACAGATAGGCAGAGACAAGAGAACTGGGCAGAAGCTTGAGGTTTCCACTATTAACCCATGATCTTTCTGCAGAATTTGAGACAACCTGGCATAAGCTCAGAGAGCAATATTTTGGGTTCTATAGCTGAGAAATTAAGAGATAAAGCCAAGAGAGAACCTGTCCAATAAGAAGGTAGAAGGAGAGAAGTGACTCTCAAAAGTATTCCCCTAGTTCCCACACCACAGGCCGGGGCACATACATGCTTCCACTCACACACACAAATATAAATTAAAATAAATAAATAAGCATTTACTAAAACAGTATGGCCGAAGAGCCATCACCATTGGTTCCAAATATTTCAACATCTCCGTTTATTTTTACTCACTCACACGGAGAATGAGGAACCTCTTTCCCTTCCCCACATCCTTAACTCCAGTCCTTCCTGATTTTCATAGTGTGTCTCCTTGTGTGGCATCCCAGTCATTCCCTTCTTTCTCATCTCTAAGGGATGCAGCCCTTGTCCTTTTCCTTTCCGCTGTGTCAAATTTCTTAGCCAGCCCAATTCAGTTTCTCTTACACCTCACCTACCCTTGTCCATTGTCCTCCCATCCATCTGCTGTGAGAGCCTGACTCAGCAAGACTCTTGGGCCAGCTTCTTGCCAACTGTGTGCAAAAGTCACAGCAGCGTGTATCTGTTAGAACCACAGGGCGGGAACACGAGCTGAGGCTGCAGCGCTTGGAGCTGTGTCTAGCCCCCAAGCACAGTGATGAAATGAGAACCCCTCAGGTTGCTTCTTGATATTCAGAGTTCAACCAACATGTCCTGTTGGCATTTTCCGCACCAGGATTGACAGAGCTGTGTAAGGAAAGCTAGAAGCTTGCTTTGTTTCCTCAAATGTTGAAACCCTCAGCTACAAGGTAATGTCATTTGGAGTTGAGGCTCTTGGAAAATCATAATGGAGCAAGGCCTTTATCAATGAGATTAGAGCCTTCATGAAGGAAGCATCCAGATACCCACTGCTCCTTTCACCCTGAGAGCACAAAAGGAAAATTCATCATCTGTGAGATAGACAGAGGAAGCAGCCCCAAGTGTCTGATGGGCGTATGCCTTGACACTGAACTTCCCAGCCTCCACAACTCTGAGAAATGTTTGCTGTTCATACACCATCCAGCATAGGGTATTTTGTTACAGTATTTTGAGAGGACTAAGGCTGTTATGAACTTTATTCATCTTTCTATACCTGAAGACTCTGCTTTAGCAAGCTTTTTATTTTTATTACTCACTTATATTATTTTGTGGTGCCAAAGAACGCCAGGGCTTTCGAACATACTAGGGAAGTGCTCTGCCATCATGCTACACTCCTAGCCCTGGGCAAGTCATTTTAAAACATGAAAACTCGTGGTCCCTTCCTGCTATAAATGAAGAGCTCTACAGGACCTGCTTTGGCAGTGATGGCCTCACACATCTTCTCATCAATGGCAGAAAAGAGAGGAGGGAGAGGAAGGCTGGACCAGTTTCTGTCTACTGCAGAGTGTCTTACAAAAGACTTAACAATACACTTCCTGTTACATCACTTCTAAAATGTGATTTCTTATTCACATTATGGTAGTCAGTGACAGGGGCATCCACAAGAACTCAACAGTTGTCACCTGCCTAGAACTCAGAAACAGTCTGACTACCACTAAAACTTTCCTTCCTTTGAGGCCTATAAGAAGAGACGCCCTCACTCTCTCATGGACCTGATCTCCAAGCAGAGCCCCTACCTTGCTGTCTGTCAGCCCGTGACATTATTAACTCTTTGAATACACACCTTACCCAAAAAGGACAATCCACCTAATGTTCCCTTGAGCCCTAAGCCTGGAATCTTTCAGCCAACTGAGAGGCCCCCAGACCCCAGGAATCCAGGTCTATAAAAGGAGACCTTACCTATGCACCAAGGAACAACCGCTGTTGGGGAGTGCCACCACGTGCCAGGCACAGAGACAACAACACTCTTTCAAACACTGCACACAGGGCAGCTGTCAGCCCCATCAGCAGAGAGGAGAAAATGGAGGTTTTAAGACATTAAGAACTTGCCTCCAGGGCGCCAGTGACATGGCTTTGCTCACACAGCACTTGAGGCGGTGCGTGCGATCCTCATGGCCTAAATTTGATTTCTGGAAACCTCTTCAAGATTGAAGGAGAGAGCAAACTCCACAAAATTGCCCTCTGAGCTCCACACTTGCACCATGGCATGCATGCCCTCCCCCATATGCACACATTAACAACAAACAAAAAATAGGTTTTTTGTTTTTTTTAAAGAAAGGAGAGTGGGGAAGGACCTTCCAGAACCACCTGTCATCCCAGCTGGTTGGGATGTTAAGGCAGACAAATGGCAAGTCTGAGGCTTGCTGAAGCTACAAGAGTGAGTTCAAGGCCAGTCCGTGCAATTTGGTGAGACGCTATCTCTACGTAAAATGTTAAAGGGGGAGCTAGAGCTCCAGCTTGGCATGAGGCCATGGGCAGTCCCCAGTAGCAGGGGCTGCTTGAAGAGCACTCTGCATCCCTCTTTCACAGGCAGGTAGAGCTTGCAGGCAGAATGAATACGATTTTAAATATTTTGTAAAGGACCTTGAGAGAATGAAGAGATGGCTCAGCAGTTAAGAGCACTTGCTGTTCTTGCAAAGTTCCCAGAACTCATGTGGTGGTTCACAACCTCCTCAAACTCTAATTCCAGTGTATTCAATGCCTTCTTCTGACCCGTGTGGGCACTGAACACACCTGGTGCACATACATTCATTCAGCAAAACACTCATACACACAAAAAAATAATAAATCTTTAAATATTAAACATAAGTAAATAAACATGACCTTTATAGTCATCAGGCATAACTGTTGTAGAAGCAATATAAAAAAAAAAAAATCAGAGTACTATTGGCCACAGGCTTTAGTCTTATATGGGCTTTATTGTTCCTCTGATAATCAAAACAGATAGAGAGAGGAGGGGGAGGGAGGGAAGGAGGGAAGAGGGGACCAATAAGCATTTCTTCTGTGCTTAGGAGCAGAGCTGAGAACAGATCCCATTTTCCTGGTTCCAGCTAAGAGCCTCTCTCCTTTAAGAAACTGGCTTTTGAGCACTATGGAATTCTGTCACTTGCCTGTCCCACAGTAAGAAGGATCAGCACACTTCCGTCAAATCAGGGTATTGCTTTACATATTTCTTTATTTACTTGTTTGTTTATATATTTGTTTATTTACATATATATGCTATCAATGAGACATTTTGAATTATTCTACTAGAAAGGCCATGCTACTCTGCAGTCCATCTATTTCTATCTTGGATAACCTTGAAATGACCAATTTCTTCAACTCTCTCTTGGGGAACATTCCCAACAGCAAGGAGGGGCTGCATGGGAGAGGCCTAGCGGAATACGTCTGTAAAGTGAGATGGTTCATAACTTCAGGCTGTGTTCAGCTGGCTTCAGGGCCTAGGCTACCAACAGTGTGATCGAGCTTACCTGCAGTGGATTAGGCTAACAGAGGCACTGGTAATGGGGTAATTTTCCACCCCCATTCTGTAAGGATTAGGGCACAGTCTGGAGACATGATGTCATCACACAGATGTCCGTGTGTGTGTGTGTGTGTGTGTGTGTGTGTGTGTGTGTGTGTGTG